>NC_052572.1:27108732-27408732 GCF_016699485.2 Gallus gallus | reverse complement strand
GTGCTGCTTCCCTCAGATATCTTTTCTGATGTTCAAAGGGAGGAAGGATTGGAAGAACTGCATCCCTCTTTTTCCTTCCATTTGTATCTTGTTTGTTCTTTGAACTTACATGAATAATAACTTCTAGAATTTTCCTTTACACTAGCGTGGGATCACTACAAAATGTGTCACAAACTGACTTGACACTTAGATGCAAGGTGATTTTTTATCCTAAAAGGAAGGTGCTTAGTTTTGCTTTTAGTTTTCTCCTTTTGCTTTTTTCTTTTCTTTCACAAAGATTTCTTAATTTCCATTTTAAATTCAATGTCATTAAACTTCAGTTCATTCTACAGCAAAGAACTGGTAAGTGGTATCTAACCTCTGACTTATTCTCTTCCATTGGTTTCCTCATTGATTGCTAACTCATACCCATTAATCAGACCTATTGCTCATTTTAAAAGTTATTTTCCTTCTGAGGCCATACCACAGTACTGAACTGCATTGCCACCACTGAAATTATTGTCACCATCTTCTCACAGTCTCACAGTCTGACTTACTGACATCTGTATGGCCCTGTGTCTTGCCCTCATGAATCTGGAGAGCTTGCTCACCAGGTGGGTTTCTGTAAGCTTTCCCAGCTCTGTTTTTAACTCTCAGGTTTATAACATGTGGGAGTATTGTCTGAGTTGTCATGAATTTTGGGATTTAGTTCCAGATAGTCAAAAGCATGTTTTCGACTGAACAAATCAAATGAAGCAAAAAAGCTTCTTTCTGTCCTTATTCTTATTACACTTCCCAGCAGGGTGGAAGATTAAAGAATGCACACTCCAGATCCAGAAAGAATTTCTAATTTATGTTCTTTCTCCTTTATAAGATACAGAGCTTAATCCTTTCTTTAGAACTTCTTTCTTTTTTTTCTTTTTTTTCTTTTTTTTTTTTTTTTTTTACTAAACAAACAGGGCCTAATTGGAAAAAGCTGAGGGTGCTAAGCAGCCAAGAATAGAAAACATTTACTGAGCTGGGAGTGCATTTTTAATGTTGTTGGAAATTTGCATATGGATTACTTGTTGAATAGAAAAGAAACATCCTCTGCCTGTTTGTAATTGTGATGGACTCCCACTGATTACAATGCAGGCAGTTTTCCCTTGTTTTTCATCAGTCTTTTCTTGTGTCTGTCTCTCTCAAAACACGAGGTGAATATTCCCCATTGCTTTGCCGTGAAAAGAGAGCTGAATAAGTGCTCTTTTTCACCTCTGCGAGGAAAGGGGGAAAGCTATGATTTTACATGATACTTAGAATAAATCTGCTCAATCCTGCTCTTAATGCTCTGCAAGGTACTGCAAAGCCGTTCAGCTAGCAAAACTTTGTTGAGGCACTATAATTTTCATGGATTGTGGCCTAAGGATTAGAAAACTAATTCTTCATTCCTCTCATATCCCAAATTCCACTTGAGTGGAAATGATGCATATTCAAAGAATGTAGAATTGGGGACTGGTTATTATGACTGAACTATGGGCTAAAAGTAATACGCTTTTATATAAGGTTAAGACCTTGCATTTACTTTATTATCAGTTGCTTGTATTTTTGCTGAATAGCAACTTTCACTGAGTTTTCTGCTTTGTAATTTTTCAGTAGCCATGCATATATTAATCTAAGCACTTTTCAGTTGAGCGTCAATTAATCTGCTTTAAAATGTAACAAGGGATATCCCATTTTGGTGTCAGTGAGAAATGTTTCTACTGTTTATAAACTAGTATTTTTGTCAAATACTGTATTTCTGTATTAGGAAATGCAGTTAAGAGGTCGCTGACAGCAATAAGAAGATTCCTGTCACAGGCAGCAAATTATCTCATCTGAATTCAGAAGAAAGCAATGGGAAATATATACATACATGTATGTATAGGAGGGTTTAATTGATACTGTAACATTTAAAATGGTATTGAAAGGAAAATGCTAAATGTCATGAAAAAGAAAAAAAAAAAAAGCAAATTGTACCTTTCTTTTGATTAAACCTAATTCTGAGATTACTGTGCTGTAGTTAGGGTATATTCTCAATCTAAAGGGAGCAGTTTTGAGAATACAGGTGTAATGTCTTCCATTTTATTCAGCAATCAATCCTTTTGGAACTTATTTATTTATTTGTGTGTGTGTGTATATGTGTATATGAACAAACAGTTTGAAGGAGAACTTTTTCCTTCATGACCCCAGCTTTAATAATGCAACTCTACTATGCTGTGTGAAATGAAATGTTGTAACTGCATAGTGATACTTTTCCTTTATACTATGGCCAAGACTGCAGCTCAGTTCCTTTTTCTGATTCCTGATAAAACACTTACATCAGTCAGCTGACAAAAGGAAGAAATTCTTCTAACAGAAACAGAGGACTCGTATCCAGTGTAAAGGATGTTGTTCATTTTTTTCCCATAGTTCTGAAGACACTAGCTGAAGAAGGTTGGGAAACCTCTTCCTTGGGCTCAATGCTATGATAATGCATCTCCTTTAATTATTGAAGAAAATATACTCTTTTTGTCAAAATACAGTTAAACATAGAAAAAATCCTTAGTTTTCTCTTCCTGATTTTTTTTCCAAATTTTTTTTCCAAAGAACTTCTGATTCTGAGGTCTGAAAAGAAGTTTGAAAACTGTTATCTCCCTTAGAAAAGTGTTGAATGAATTTCAGCATATGAAATTTGTGAAAAACGGAATTTTTTTTGTATAGTAACTTTTCTTATTTCTTGAAATAAAAAATTAAGATACATCTCTGTAAGACAGAGCTTAAACTAAAGAGTTTTGCCTTTTCCAAGATGTTGTTTGGTGTATTTTTCAAGCTAACCTTGAACTCCTAAATTCAAGTCAAGGCTTGGCCAAGTATATTTCTTTCTCTTCGTGGTGTATCATTATGTATGCATTATGCTTTTCTATCTTAGGCATTTGAAGTGGAACAGCACTTTACATAAACAAGCATCCAATTAAATTATGCCTTATGCTTTTTCTTTATAAAAACTCTCTGACCAGGACCTTGAATTAACATGAGTGTCAGTTTGTCAAAACTGGAGTTATTCAAGCATTTTTCTTTCCAGGTCAACTTCTCTTAAGTACGTAATTTCTTAGTGTTTATAGACATGTTCCACTATATTCTATTATCTTCTCTTTAGGCAAACATTGTGCCTATGAAAGGTCAAATGGACCTCTCAGTGCTTATTTTGCTCCTGGCACAGATCGACATGGCTTTTTTGAATTTAAAAAAAAAATCCATAGGAAAATAAATTTGGGCTTTGTAAATAATAAATGGAATTTACTAACAGACTATATACCAACTAGCAGCTGGCCTTTTACTCATGTGGTTTGGGCCAGAAAGAACTCCTTACACAGGTATGTAAACAGCTGTACTAAGAGCTTTTACACTGTCAGCTGTGAGTTATGTACCATATATTAACCATTTACATATTTACCAATAGTCTAATGTATCTCAAATGTAATCTTACTGCTTTCCTGTCTTTAATGTTTTCCTGTCTTTGAAAAATAGCAACTGAGCTATATATTTGTAAATAACTGTAGAAATAACACTCTAGGGTGGTATTTGTAGAGCAGTTTGCATGCTTATTTTTTTGAAGTCTTAATTCCCAATTTATTCATTTACGGATGCAGTGGGATGGGATACAGTGGGATAGGATAGAGCAGAAAGGAATATTTCTGTTCCTATGCAGAGCTGTTTCTTTTTTATTGTTGCTGTTGTTGTTTGTTTTTTACTTTAAAATTGAATGAATCTAATCTGAAATTGGGTAGAGAACTGGATGAAAAAACATCACCTACACTTTTTTTTCTTTTCCACTTGAGGTATGGCTTCAAAAGATCCCTGATCTTTTACTGCTTTCTTTTTTACTTCTAGTGAAACAGAAATCAAAATTTTGTTCTTTTCAAGATCCACAACAGCAAAATGCTCCTATATAAGTCTTCCCAGTGAGAATGTGATCTATAGTCACTCAACTCTTTCTGAAAATCTATTATTTTGGCATATATTTCTTAAAATACCTGCAAGGCTATTTATTTGTTTGTTTGTTTGATGAAGGGATATTTGTTTTTTTTTTTTTTTTTTTTTTTTGAGTTTACCAGCAAGAAGAAGCATTCAGCTCTAGATGAATTCTATGAGGTTTAGCAAGTAGAATAGGTACAATTTAGTTGCCACTTTAATAGTGATCAATTTTCATATGATGCCAACCTTGTGTTGAGAAAGCCTTGAGTATAAATGGTGACCTCAGTTCTTAGAAGATCGAAGAAAATATTTTAGAAAAAATAGGGGAAAATAGAAAGAAAGTAGAAAGACCAGAAAAGATTAAGATCACTGTCTTCCAAAAGGAAGAATTTCCAAATTTTTTGTTCTTCCTCTAATGATTTCTATTCCATATGGTTTTTGAATCTGTACCAACTGATATGTTCAGTAATAGTTTATTTTAAATGAACATACCAAAATATTTGCCCACTCTACAGAAACAGAAATAGCTTCTAGGGCTGGAATGTACTTGCTCACTAAAACTGATGAAAACAATAGAGAGAGACACATTTCCATGGAGAATGAGTCTCTGACACCTTTATTTCAGAGGATAAATAATATTCAATGTTCTGTGCTTCATTTAAGTTGAAGCGTGAAGATCTCTGGAATATTTGGCATGCTACATTGGTCAAGAACACATAAAGAGCAATCTGTAATGAGAGCTGTTATGAGAAGCAAGTATTCTTGGTGCTGTGTTGCTGTTTTATTGAGCTGTGTTTGCTTCTTCCACCTTTACTGATATTTGGTGACATCTTTAATCCACTAGTTCTATCCCATCAGAACTGACATGCTGGTGTTCTCTGTGAATAGTGACCTCCCCAAGAAGCATATTTAAATTGTTTTTTATTGCTACTTTATTGTTACTTATTTTGTTTACCCCTTTTTTTTCCACTTATTTAATTGCATTTTTCACTTATAGCAGCAGTATGTAGCTCTTCTTCCTTAAAACATACCCAAGTCAGCAGATATATGAGAAAACAGAAATTAGGTGAAGATATAGTTTATTACTTGCCTATTCACACATACACACTCAAAAAATATCGTTCTTTGGACAGGATCTCTTTAAATATGAGCAATATACAGAATACATACCTTCTTGTAAATCATTAAATATAGTAAGCCTTTTTGATTAAAGTAAGCACAAAGAAGATAAAAAACAATACACTTCAGGCTTGTTCATGGTCGGTTAATTATTTTTTTGTTTACAGTTATGCTTACAATGTGCAAGATCTTAAAACTGTAGTGGAATTTGCCTGAAATATCTGAAGAGATGATACTGCAGTGGAGGGATCCTACTGACTTCAGCAAACTTTGGACCAAATACTAATTGACTAACTGGGCAAACAAGCATCAACTAACTATGCAATAAGCTATAATAATATTTATAATCTATGCAATACATATAAACATAGTCTGTCATTATTTACTGGAACAAAAATTTCCAAAACACTGTATCTTTTCATAATGTTAACTGTTAAAGTGGAAATCAATCTCTGCTTTCATATGTCTTGAGGAAAATAGAGACTTGGACGTCCAGCTAAGCATTTGATCACCGTGTCACAAAATGTACTCCATTCAGATAGAAATGGTTGCATTATAATGTAGTACTGCTCTGGATGCTGTGTCCTTCCCCCTTTAACCACTGTAAGGGTTAAAAGCATAGTACTCATTTCACATGAAATGAACCTGAGCTTTTAAATCTCAGCTGAGGCCTGCAGTGTCCTTGCTGGTGAGCACCTGATGTCATCATTTTGAATGAAGTCTGACACTAATTATGTGTCATTCACAAGATTGCCAGTCAGGAGACTCTTGGTGAATAAAAAGCTATTTAAAGGGTTTTTATGTGAGGTCTTACTCTCAATTTTTTAAAAGCCCTCACATCTCTTGTAAAGTAGCACCCTGCTAATGCTGTTGAGGAAGGGAAATGCTTTTTAAAAGACTATTATTAATGTTTGAAATGCATCATTCTTGTTTGAAAGCCATATAAAGAACAGCTTCTACATTTGGTCTTACAATAAATGCAAAGCTGGGGAAAGATACTTTGTCCTTGTCAGACCATCTGCCTCGGTACTGACACAGAACCTCCTTGGTCAACATATCAGAATTTTCAAAATGAATTGAAAAATATACATAAAACAGTAATTCGTTTTGTCCTTTTTCTGCTAATAAATCATTTTATAACTCTACAAGATTATGGAGCAATTCGAAGATTTGTTTTCTGGTCTTGTGTTCCTGTAGATTTCTTTTTCCTCTATAGTTTTGAAGGATGCGATTCTCTCCATTTGCATGTATGCATCTCATATGACAGCACTCAGAAATGGCTTATATTTTCATTCAGATCACTTTCTCCTAAGATCAGGATTTAAAATTTTTGTTTGCCATGAATATGGTCAGCTCATTAATATTACTCTAGAAAGTAAGTCAAGCAACTAGTCAAGCCAGTCTCAAACACTTGTTGCAAATGGGATACAAAGTGCAACCAGCATACCTGCGCAAGGCTAAGGCAACATTCTCTCCTGTCTTCAAGCAGGCAGTCTCATACCATTTGCATCTTTCAGCACTTGGTATGTCAGATTTTCTCATTCTGTTCCCAAAGACTCGGTGAACTACAAGAAGCAGACTGTAGTTCTTCACATTTACAGGGTCAAGTTTCTGTTACAAGGTCACTTTCTGTTTTTTCTCCTGCGTCACTTGGAGGGAGCAAGCGTTACCAAGCTGTTGCTTCTGCAGTCTGGAATGGAAGGACAGTGCAGAAAACTAGTGTGATGATCTGCTGGACTTTGCTGAATGATTGCATTATAAAAAGGTGCACAGTAAAACAGGCAGAAGCAATACAAGCAGGAACAAAACATGCAGCTTATATTTACACAATATAAAATTCAGCCTAGTTAACAGTGTCTGATTGGGAATTTAATATTACCAACTGTAATGAAAACTCTCTCTAAAATCTAGTGACTTAAAAATGGGTGAAAATGAGGGTTAGATGTAGAAAAGTGATCTTAACTGAATGTCTAGCGCTGGAAAAAGTACCATTACTGAAATACTGATCCTCTACTTCATATCCAGTGTCAGTGCAGAGGTAGTTAAAAGGAGACCTGAGAAATTGTCAAGGCAAAAAGGAAAAACCCCAAAACTGCAGTTTTTAAAGAAAATGCATCTATATGGCTATGTGCAATTATTCTTGGGTAGATGTGGGTTAGCCATGGATTAGCTGGCAGTTGTAAGATATGGCTATGTAATTTCTTTTGTACTCGTTATGGAATATTTTCTAATAGTATTTTTCCAAAATAAAAGTATTAATTTAATATTTTATTTTTTCACTATTTTGGGGGTCTCACAGATTAGTAACAGTAGTTAACAGAAGTGGCAATTGTGATCAGAGTTATGGCAATATTTTTCTACCTGTGCTTTTGAAAACATACATGCACTGAATAAAACACAAGGAAATGTATATATATATTATTCTAAGAAAAGTGAAAAATGGCCTGTTTCTTTTCAAGTGAGTAAAAGGAATAGGAGAAATTTTGCATTGAAACATTAATAGTGTATGATATCTCTTTAATGCATTACTATTCTTACAAGCATTCAAGAACTCCAAACTAGCTTTAGATGTTGTTCAGTAGAATGTGCACCAGTTGAAACTACTAGAATTAATCGATCTTACCTAGTTGAATTATAAAAGCTTACATTTCTAACAATAATAACTATTTAAGTGTAATTGAAAGTAAGTCTACATAAACTACTGATTTCAAACAGAACAGATGGTTTTTAGTTTTCTTGAAGATGAAGTTTACTATGGGAGCATGGTGGATGAAGAATTGTTTTTTTGCTCGCATAAGCTTAGGTTTCTCTGCAGATGCAGAACTTGATTAAATGTAGAAATACTGCCACATGATTATTGGTTACCCATAGGGATTAGATTCTATTTTGATGGGCTCTAGTGATGAACTCAGTATTTTTAGTACCTCATAAAAACACTCACAGCAAAAAGGTAAAGACATGTTTCAGCAGTCATTATAATACCACTGGGTTGATGATCTGTATTCAAGCAAATAAGTGTAAGGTGATTACACAGAGATTTGTGAGTTCTTTCTTCATTTCTCTCAACAGCATCATCAAGGCAGAGCCGACTGACATTTTCCTTTCTGGGTTTTGTTGTTGATGCATATGCTGGGTTGATACTGAGAGATGCCTCTGTTCACCCAAAGCCTGAGCTGAGATAATGGTGGCTAGCTCAGGGCACAGTGATGATTCTCCCCAGAGAGGCTGGGTGGTGCTGAGCTCTGAGCTGACTGGTGACTTTGGGCCTCACTCTGCCCTTTGTAAATTAGCAGTAGGATGTTGTTTCCTAACTCAGCCACATGCTGGGGAGGTAAATATGCTCTTATGTTCTAAGTGGTTCCAACCCTGCTGCAATGCCAGGCTTTCCTCACTTTCACAGAGGTGTCCAGCCATAGCAGGCTAGAGATCCCTCCAAGTCCAGTCACCTTTCTGTTCAGTGTTTGCTGTTGCAGTTTGCTGTGTTTGCCTTTCCTTCCAACCATTTCTTTCTCTTTTCTAGTTTGAAGGCTGCAAGAAGGCCTTTTCCAGGCTAGAAAATCTCAAGATTCACTTAAGGAGCCATACGGGTGAAAAGCCATATCTTTGTCAGCACCCTGGCTGCCAGAAAGCCTTCAGCAACTCCAGTGACCGTGCCAAGCACCAGAGGACACACCTGGACACTGTAAGGAAGTAGCAATAGCATTGTAGTTGTCTGTGCATTAGACTCTGTGCTCTTTTCTGCTAGCTTGGTGGTAGCAGGTAGCCCATAACGGTAGAGATAGGAGGGAGAAGGTTCTGCTAAGGTTTTTCAAGTTAAGAATGCCATAGCTCCATGGGCTTTACTGAAGGGAATGGCTTCCTCCCTCTTAAGTGAGATGTAGGAAACCTGAAGTCGGTATTGAAAGACACAAATGCCATCTGTGATAATAACTGATATTCTCTGACAAAAACTCTGTTGAACATTAAGGCTGGAGCACGTACCAGAAAGTCAACAGAAGAAGGATTTTCTGAAACTAAAACTTTTCATACTATAAATTGTTGCTTGTAAATTTGACTCACAACCAAGATTTGTTTAATAAATCTTCTGTTTCACAACAAAAGAAGAACAAGTTTCATCAGTGACAAGCAGTTTCCAATGGGCAGAAGTCCAGAAGAATGACAATGCCATTTCAAATAAACAGGCTGTTACAAAACTTAAATGATGGCTTTTGGATAGTTGATAGTATGGCTGATGTGTTGATCAATTGTGCAAGTGTGCTCTCAGAAATGCTTGGCAAAATGGCTAATTTGTGAAATAGCTAGTTTTAGCAAACAATTGGACCTACTGCTCATTCAGTACTCTTTATTGTCGTCCTGCAGTTCTTTAGAAAAGACAGGTTAGAATAGGCAGGAGGAAGTAGTTGTTAAAATGTTCATTTATTTACTGATTTAGATTATTTGGGCTTTATGTCTTTTTAGAAAACTGTAAAGGTATTACAGGACAGGCATCTCTCTGAACTGGTGTTATTAGAAAAAATGACCCTAAGGTGCTTGTCTTATACTTCACAATAAAATATGTACTTATCATACTTTATTATTCAGTGTTTGCACTGGTTTTTGCTTGCTCTCTTTGTAATATAGTAAACTAACACTTTTTCTTGTTCTTTTTTTCTGAAGCGGATTCTTCTATAATCCTAAACAGTCTATCTGGGCCTTTACTGCAATTTCTTTACCTGATACACTAAAGAATGTAATTACTGATTAAGTCAAAGATTGCTCTGAGGGTGGAAGAATTGTGAGTATACCTAACAATATTCATTGTACTAATTAAAAAAAAAAAAAAAAAGGTAACAATGAAAGATGCCATAGTGAAAGCTTTTCCTTTGGTTTTTCTTCCATAGAAAACTTATTTTCCTCCTTTCCATTTCCAATAAATTTCTGAGACTTGAGCTTCTAATAATGTGCAACATTTTGTTTTGCAGTAGTGTGATTTGCAGGCTCTAAAGGGTTTCTCATGAGTTAAAATAATCCACGATTTAACGCCTGCTTGTTTATCCCTTTTTTTTTTTTTTGGCATAGAAACCTTATGCATGTCAGATTCCAGGATGTACTAAACGATACACAGATCCAAGCTCACTGAGAAAACATGTGAAAGCACATTCTTCCAAAGACCAGCAAGTTAGGAAAAAGGTAAATTTTCTACTGTGTTGGCAGGTGCAAATATTATATGGAGAAGCCAGTGTTCTGATATTTTATGTGTAATTCATATTAAGCACCTTCACTGATTTCAGACTGTTGATGAGAAAAATCATTAATGGAAGGTAGTAGAATTATCATTCTTATTTAGATCATAATTTTATCTTTGACTTTATGAGGCTGCCTGCTTTAGTACTCTTTATTTTCTGATGTGATGATTTATTAGTAAACATACATAATGAGCAAAATCTAAAGTGAATTTTGAAAAGAGAATTTTTTGTTATTGTTTTGACATCTGGACATTAATACATAATGCTATGAAATCCAAGTTTGCGCTGCCCATCTCAAATGGAAAGACGGGTTTTGAGGATGGATAGGCAGTGTGTGATTCAAACTGTACATTATATTTTTATTTGCTAGACACCTCCAAATACCAAGACATTTCACAACACTAGATCCCTTTGAATGCCAGCTCTGAGTCAAGTTATCTGTATGCAGAAGTGTATCTTTGAAGAGCTGAGCTCTGACCTAAGGAAATGATGTGGATTTTTTCTGAGTTTTTTGTTTGTTTGTTTTTGGTTTGTTTGTTGTTGTTGTTGTTGTTGTTTGTTTGTTTGTTTGTTTGTTTGTTTTTGGTACCTTATATTATTCACTGGCACTATTTCATTAGTTTAGATCATTGCGGAAAAGAAACATAAGCTCTCATTTTAAAGGAAAGTCATTAGATATTAGGAAGAATTTCTTTTCATAAAAAGTGGTTAGAAGTCTGTCCCTGGAAGTATTCAAGGAAAGATGTACAAGATGTAGTACTTAGAGACGTGGCTTAGTGGGCAATATTGGTGATAGGTGAACAGTTGGGTTGGACTAGATGATCATAGAATCACAAAATTGCAGAGGTTGGAAGGGACCTCAAGAGATCACCAAGTCCAACTCCCGTGCTAAAGCATTTACTCTATAATAGGCCGCACAGGTAGGTGTCCAGATGGGTCTTGAATATCTTCATAGAAGGAAACTCCATAACCTCTCTGTGCAACCTGTTTCAGTACTCTGTCACCCTTACCATAAGGAGGGTGACAGTGACCCCCATCTTAGGGATCTTTTCCAACCTTAATAATTCTATAATTCTACGATTCTATAATTCTGTCATCCTGCTAACAGCATGACTTGTGTGAATTGGTATAGGAATAGATAAACCTTTGAGATATTACCCCATATAAAAGGAGTTCTCATTTTAAAATTTTAATGTACAGCTATTCATGGTGAGTAGCAAAATGTGTTATTTTATACAGCGCAAGAAAAGTAAGGGGACAGTCTTAAAAGCTTCAGTATACAAATCTGAGTACTAAATTTTGATTCAATTGTTTGTTCTGACCAAGAAGCAAGACCTGGCAGCAGAGAACTGAATTTCAGCTTGTGAGGAACTGTCCTGTACTATTAACGAGGAGAGGCCTCTGAGCTTAGGAGTGTCCACTCTTGAATTAGAGATTGGGTAACCATGCGCTGACTACAGGCAAGACTGCTGACGCTGATCTTTGAGTACTGCCCTGCCTTTCCCAGGAGTGCAGCACAGCTGCTCAGCCACTGGCTGTTACAGATTTTACAGGCACACAAAGTAAATGACAAGCAAGTCTGCATTGTAAGAAATTTGTGTGAAATGTGTCAACTAAAACTGTCGTAATGGGCCTGAATACAGATGATCTTAGAGTCATAGAATAGGTTGAGTTGGAAGACACCATAAAGATTATCTACTTACAACCACTCTTCACTGGGTAGAATTGTCACCCATCGGATCAGGCTGCCCAGGGCCTCATCCAGCCTGGCCTTGATCATCTCCAGGGATGGAACATACACAGCTTCTTGGAGCAACCTCTTCCAGCACCTCACCACCCTAACATCTAACCTAAATCCCCCTCTTTTAATTTAAAACCATTCCTTTTGTCCTGTCAGACCATTTAAAAGGACTTTCCAACTTTTCATAAGCTCTCTTTAAGTACTTGAAGGCTGCAGTGGGGTCTGTCTGGAGCCTTCTTTTCTTCAGACTGAACAAGTCCAGCTCCCTCATCCTTTCTTTGTAGGAGAGGTGTTCCAGCCCTCTATCTCTGTGGCCCTCTCTGGGCCCTTTCCAAGAGGTCCACATCTTTCCTAGGCAGAGGGCCCCAGACCTGGACACAGTACTCTTGTGAATATAGGTGAGAGTATACTCCTGTGAGCCTTGTGAGACAGGGTCTCACAATGGCAGAATAAAGGGAGAAAATCTCCCTCTCCTTGCTGGCCACTCCTCTTCTAATACATCCCAGGATACCTTTGGCCTTTTGGGCCACAGGCACACACCGCTGGTTCACGTCAACCTTTTTTGTCCACCAGGAACCCCAAGTTCTCATTATACTGTTACTTTGACTGAAAGTAAAATAATATGTTATCTCCTGTCTTTGATGGTCTCAGTTTCCAACACTTTGTGGAATTTTCCTTTTAATGTTTCATTCACTATGTGTTTTTGTTCATTTGCCATTTTCTCTTTGTGCCAAACAGCTTAAATCTGGACCTTCCTACTCCTTGCTTTGATCTTTGTGGTCACATTTTAGCCTTAAAATTGCTTATTTTTACAGCCCTCTTTGATGAGGATTTATCTCTGCCATTGGTCACCTGAGATACATTAATATATGGAAAGGCAAATAAGCCAAACCTACCAAAAAACAAAAAAACACCCCAAAGAATAAATTACGTGGCATCAATCAAGCCAGATACTTAAGTGTGGATAAAGTTTGCCGTGTATAATATTTACAAGATGCAGTATAGTTACTGGACCGTTGAGAACTTATAATTGCTAACTCATCATACTTTAGCATTTAAAATATTTTCTGGCAGTAATAATAATAAAAAAGTAAGAAACAATAAACCTTTTTAAGCAGAAATAAGATTATTTATGACTTTAATTAAAAGTGAAAATTGGCTTAGTGTCAGAAAAGTCTTTAAAAAATGTGAATTCATCAAAAATAACCATAAAAATTCCAATGTGATAAAGGCACTGTGAAATAATAGTTCCAACCCTGGGATGTATTCTGTTGAAAAGAAGGAAACCCTTTGCTGTCACACCTCGTTAGTCATGGATTCATTAAATATATTGTGCCTGACTGCTTTTTAATCCTCCTTATAACCTCCCCCCACACACTAGGTGACATTATTTTGGTGTTTTAAGTTGCTGGCTCTCCAAGACTGTTCAAATGTGTCTTTGATGTTGCATAGTCTTAAAATAGCAGGATAAAGTATGTTCACAACAGAGGAGACAGCTGCTTACTGTACTAAACTCCTCTTACATAGTTTTTAGCCCAGATTTTCTCAATCTGTCTTCAAAGCTTCAACCTTTTCCTTGGCCTCTTAAGACCTGACCAAATTATGTGTGTGGTACAGAGAAATATATATATTTGCATTATTTTAAGCAGTACACATTTATGACTTACCATGTAAGGCAAAAGTGTCTTTTTTGCAACTCTTGTAAGGCAGCTGCTGTTTCCCTTCTTTTCCCAAACTGTGATTTCTAGCCATCCACCAAGTTTATTCATCAGTGAGTTTCTCCAGCTAATGGTATGAAATCATATACCCTGAGAAGATTCTGGCACAAATGCATTTAGCTTGTGCATATTAGTAGAATAATACAATAAACTTCCATTTACTAAAGGACATCAGTTAAGTGAAAGGAGACATCATCTCTACTTAAAAAAAAAAAAAAAAAAAAAAAAAAAAAGCGTAACTTGTAAAATTATTCATAAACCTGAGGACAAGCATATTTATAAATACTGGGAATAGATGCTTAAAATGTCTGGTAAAGCACTTCAAGTATAATCACAGAATCGCAGACTAGTAGTCACTGATCTATTTCAAGATCAAGTCCAACCCCCCCTGCTAAAGCAGGTTCCAAGGGTGGGTTGAACAGGTAAGCAATCCAGCAGGCTTTGAATAGCTCTGGAGAAGGTGACTCCACAGCCTCTCTGGACAGCTTGTCCCACCACTCTGTCACACTCAAAGGAACAAAATTTCCATCTGTTCCAATTTGGGTTTGTTACCTTTTGTCCTATCAGAACCACTGAAAAGACTATTGCCCTATCTACTTGACACTCATCCTTTAGATACTTATAAATATTGATAAGATCCCCTTTCAGTCTTCCCCAGGCTAAACAGACTGTTCTCTCAGCATTTCCTCACAAGGGAGATGCTCGAGTCCCCTAATCATCTCTGTGGCCCTTCACTGAACTCCTTCTAAGAGATCCCTGTCTTTCTTAAACGGAGGAGCCCAGAACCAAACACAGTACTCTAGATGTGGCCTCACCAGGGCAGAGTAGAGTGGGAGGATCACCTCCCTTGACCTGCTGGTCATGCCCTTTTTAATGCACCCCACGATACCATTGGCCTTCTTGGACACAAGGGCACACAGCTGGCTCATGGCCAGCATGTTGTCCATTAGGAAACTCCGGTCCTTCTCCCTAGAACTCTTCTCCAGCAGATTGTCTCCTAACCTGTACTGATGCATGCAGTTATTCCTCCCCAGGTGTAGGACTCTACACTTGCCCTTGTAGAACTTGATCAGATTCCTCTCCACCTGACTCTCCAGACGTCCAGGTCTTGTTGAAGGGCAGAACAGCCTTTTGATGTGTCAGCCACTCCTCCCAGCTTTGTATCATCAGCAAACTTGTTAGGGTGCATTCTATCGCTTCATTCAGGTCATTGATCAAGATGTTGAACAAGAATAGTCGCAGCACCAACCCCCAGGGAACACCACTAGTTACAGACCTTCAACTAAACTATGTGCTACTGATCACAACCTCCTGAGCTCTGCTTGTCAGCCGGTTCTCAATCTGCCCCAGTGATCTCTATGCACAATAATACTCAGTCCCTAAAAAGCAGTACTTCTTATTTTAAAAATGTAAAAATTGCTGACTTTGTCTGAAGTTCATCTTCTCTTGTAGAAGACTGAAGAAGCTTTTTCAATGGAGAGCAGTCAGTGACAGAAAACTAGACAGCACTCAAAATGAGAGCTAAAGAACATGTATGTACAGCATGGCCTTGGACTACAATCAATTTAAAAACCTGTCCTCGTAGTCATTTTCTTCTTTCAATTTTGGAAGAACAGCAAACTTAAAAGATTTTTTTTAATTGAACAGTTACCATGTAGGTCGTGTTACTAATACCATATATTGGAAGCCAAAGGCCATGTGAGTTTCAAAAGGATTAAGGTATTACTGTGGATAATGAGAGTATCCGTGGTTCTAAAAGGCAGGGTTAAAAAATAAACACAAGGTTTGCGAGGGATATCACGCTTCAAGTCAACATCAAGCAAAATAGATTAGGGAAAAGCGTGATTATTCTGTGCAACTAATTTGCTCTTCATGACTCTTCATGACTCTAAAATGCTAGCCCACTGGTAAACACTGTACGTAACTTAAAGCAGTCTGAGTGTATCTTAAGCTTGATCTGGAACATATATATGCCCCTAAGTTGCTATTTAAGAATAACCTTCAGGCATTCTTGCCTCAAGTTATGTATTTTTCTGACTTTTTAGAATTCTCATTCTATTTTTTGTAAACCTTTTCTTTTTTAATTTCCTTTCTTATTCTGTCTCCCAACTTTGTATCTCTGGTTCTTTAGGATATGCATCCCAAGCTGAACATCATAGGCAGCTGAGGTGCATATGCTGCGGTAAGACCAATCACAGTACTTTCTTGTAGACCAGGTACTGCTATATTTTCTCATCTGCCACCATCTTTCTTTCCATAATTTTTTTCCGTATTCTGAGTTCAACTAAATTGTTTATTAAGAAAGCATTTTGGTACAAATTGGCAAAGCCCACTTAAGTGCATGGTATATTTGCTAATCTTTTTCTAGATTGGACTCCATAGTAATTAGGGATTTCGTGAACCATTTACCTTTTCTTTTCCCTCCACATCAATAATTACCTAACATTTGTTCAGCTTTTTCAATCTGTAATGTATCTTCAGGCCCATCAGGACATACGATTTTTGTCTTTTCAGGAAATTCTTTCCTAAAAGGAGAAAGACACAGTTTTTAGCTAAGTTACTTCTTGAATTAGAATCTTAAATGCGGAAAGGCTGCAATAGCTTGTTCCTCAGACCCAGTGGAAATATGCAGTATTTTTGAAAGAAAAATTAATCTTTTGAAATTACTGATTAATTTCTGCTTTCAGAAATACAGTAAAAGAAGTACAGCTGTTTGGCTGGCTTTGTTGAAGTACATAAAATCAGGAGAGGGTAAGAAAATATAAGGATGAGTGAGGCAGGTATTTGCTTCAGCTCATCTTTGTATTATTTTTTGTTCTTACAAAATGCTAAAAATTTCTCACTTCATAAAAACTGAGAACTGTTTATGTATTGACACTTTTTTGTTTTGATTATAAACTGGTTCTGAAAATTGCTGTTTCTGGTAGAAATAGCATCTACACTGAATTGGAGATGAATCATTTCCTTCTGTTACATGCTGCAGTTCTTATTTGCAGAACAACTTTATTAAGTAACGCTGCAGCGTAGAGTTTTGCTCTGCTATCACAACAAGTTCTGAGTAATTTTGTTTCTGGAGTCATCCAGTGACATCTTTAAGTAGTTAGAAAAATACGTCACAAGTGAACTTATTTTCAGTTGATTTCACTTTGTGTTTTCAGCTAACAGCAAGTAATCTGTCAGTTGACTATGCTGTATTTGAAAAAATGAATC
Source organism: Gallus gallus (assembly GCF_016699485.2). NCBI lineage: Eukaryota > Metazoa > Chordata > Aves > Galliformes > Phasianidae > Gallus > Gallus gallus. The sequence goes on along the minus strand of NC_052572.1, from coordinate 27,391,768 downwards.
CATAGCTCTTTTAGTTGGTAAGAATTTTTACTGAAACTAGTGAAATTATACAGCACAATCATTAACAAGATCAAGAGCCTGTACTATTAGCTATGCAGTGATTTAAAACCAATCTGAAAGGCAAATACATGCCCTTCAAGAAGACCTGTTTGTTTTGAGAGTGAAGACTCTCACAAGTCTTGTACTTGCACAATAATGTTCTTAACATAATGTTTTTCATACATGCGTACCATTAAAAACACTTTGCTATTTCTGCAGCGTCTTATCAAAGGAATCTGTATTTTTAAAACTAAATATTTAATTCACTTTCAAATACTGAAGCTCATGTCCCAGTTGAAGGTGGAGAACCTATATGGACTTCATGTAAATCATATCATGAGCATTTGTGACTAGTGCCTTCTAAAAGACATTCTCTTCAAATAACTGCATTTTCAAACAGACAAAACAATTTTTAAAACTGGAAAAAAGGTTGCTTTGGTTTCTTACACCTGTTTGGCAAGAGCAAGATCGGTTTGAAAGCATCTGTCACCATTTGAACAGTGCAAAGTCTATGATTTTAGGTACAATTTTTGTTTTATCTATACTTACACCAGTGAATAACAGTTGTCATGCATAATAGTTCTTTAAACCAGCAGGTAGTTCCAAAAAAAAAAAAAAAAGATGTAAAAGATTTTTTAATTAAATGAAATTATACTAGATAAGGATACAACTGTTCAGCTGCAGATTTGGGGGGGTGGGGGGGGAAGAAAGAAAAAAAAAAGTATAATTTGAGCAGTGCAGATAAACAAGACCAGCTAAAGTGAATGTACAGTTTCTCTGAGCTTCTTAGTCTGGACCTTAAACTGAAGATAGTTTATACCAAGTGCTGTCACCTTTCAGCTGATCAGTCTTAGTGTACTTGACAGTTTAAACAGCGCCCATACAGTTTGTGTACTTAAATTATTTACAGATCAGATAATGTTACACAAACTGTTAGATAGAGAATGCTTAATCTGCATCAATTTAGCTAATTTCAGTGGATCTTGGGGAAAGCATGCATGGATCCAGCTGACCAGATAGGTTAATACTTCAGCAGATCCATAGTATGGTAAGTTACTCCCAGGTCTCTACTGGGTTTTTCAGTACTATACAGAGAAGCAGGGCAACTAAAGTATGCGCTGTCATTCCTAACTATACAGTTTTTCTCCTTAATTATTCATTTGTTTTTCACAGCAATTTCACTTGCATGTATTTTCCTGACTTCTTCCAGGATAGAATTTTGTACTGTCTGTGCCAGAAAGCAAGTAGCACAAAGGGATAACTTTGGGAAATGCAGTTCAAAGAATATTTGTGAAAGTTGTCTGACCTCAATAGAGATGTTTTATGAATTGTGATGGATGTAGTATAGCTACCACATCACTAAGGAATAAAGAGGACTCAGGAGACAGAGATCTATGCAGAGCAGTTTCACTTCAAGCTTGGTTCATTTCTAACAAATAATCTTCCTTTTTTTGTACAGATGGGTCAGTTATGTAATGGTAGCTTGTTTTGGAGAGCTGTCACAACATTCTTCAACAAAGAGGGCTTTCTACAAGATTTCCTCCTGTGACATCTGATTGGAAGAAAATCTTTTCAGGTGTTACGGCACTGAGGAAGGGAACAGGCAATCAGGATTTCTCTAATCCTGCTGCTTTTCATGCATGATTTCTTGCATTTCTCATTTGTTACTCTTTGAAAAACAGATCAACTAGCAATGGCTGGAAAATTTCAGAATACTTTTCCTAATTACAATAAAGAAAAATGATTCTATGCTGTACTGCTTGGATGAAGAAGCAGACTATTACACCTCAGCTCTGTCTGTTCCAGCTTTGTTCCATGTTAGAGGCTAGTGGAGTAGAGCAGTCTACATTTCTTGTGGAATGTATTAGAGGGAAATAAGGGCCTGGATCATCTGGCCAGAGCAATTGCCAAAGTTTCCTTGTAAAGTGGCCTGACCAGTGGTGCCAAAGGGCATGTTTTACAGAGATGACCTTGCCCAGCCAGTAGTGATCTTACAGGTGTTGCTGTTTTGCCACTGTGCAAGACCCTTATTTATAAAAGGGAGTATTAAATCCAGAGGGACCTAGACAGGCTTGAGCAGTGGGCCCAGGTGAACCTCATGAGATTGCACCATATGGTCAGATAGTATAGTTAGCAAATACATCAATCTCCCAGCATAATAATACAGAGTTCTTGATTCTTACAGTTCTGCATACTTCATGATGGTTCATTGCTTGCGTTGTTTTAAAGTAGAAGCCAACTTTTTTCATTGTGAGTACATGCTGATTTTACAGCACTTTACTACACTTCATTGAAGCTAACAGCTTGTTGTAAGTTCTTGGAATAAACATTTTATGACAGAAGTTATATGTAATGGTAAACACAAATAGAAAACAAAAGTGATGTTATGTGGTTCTCTTTTGCTAATATTTTTTATTTCATTTTACAATACATTTCCTTTCATTCAATTTCCTTTCATTTCTCAGTGTTTGAACGTATTTTTCTTTTCCAAACCAACGAAGACAATGCTTAACGTAAATCTTACAGGAAATAAAGTCTTTTTTCATTTCTCTTTCTAAGTAATTGATGAAGAAAGGAGAGTTAGAACATCATATCACTGGAATGTCATCAGGCTGTTAGAGCATTAAGGTAGTTACTTGCAACATTGCTCATTCTGTGACTATATTAACCTGGAGAAACTGCTCTGTCTATGAACACCTGCCTTCTGGAGAGCAAAAAGCATCTGTGCAGCTCCTACAGCGAGTCCAGTAAGCTTCTGCATCTTTCAGATTTCAGTTGCCCTTTTTCAATCTCTAAGTTTAAATAAGTTCAAATTTCACTGCTAGAAGTACATAAAGGAGAGAATGGAGAGAAGGGAAAGTAAATCTATTTTCTTGCTTTTAGAGCAGTTAAACATAAGAATATTTTCCCTTATTTGTTCTCTATGAAGGCAATTTAAAAGATGTCATTAATTCAAAGAGAAGAGCATTCAGGGGCTAAGGTTCAGTGAGCAGTGCCCGTGGCAACTAGGAGACAATTCTACAGAAAAAAAAAAAAAAAATCAGAAAATAGTGTTTTAATCCTTGACTTTAATCCCTTTACTTCCTGTTTTCAAAATGAAATTTACATCAGTCACCGTGGAGTGCAGCACTTTCTCCTAAAAGGAATGCTGGCAAAAAAGGGATTAGGAATGAGCAGTGGTGTTTAAGGAATTTATCCGCACAGTTTATTGCAAAACTTTGGAAACCACAAGTGACCAATTTTTTTTAGCATGGTCGTTGCAAAACACGAACCTTGAAAGTAGTGGAGAATTTACTGTGGCTGTTGCTGTTTCCCCAGATGTTGCAGCTGGAAAAGCAAGTCATACCTTGCAAGTAGGTTCTGTCCTGTGGATGTGCTTTGGCAGTGATCTCTGGAGAGCATTATTCTCTAAGGAGCTGGAAACACTGAAAATACCCAGTGTTTTTTGTGGTGCTCATGTGACTATGGAAGTTGTTACAGGATCACAGAATGGTTAAGGTTGGAAGGAACCTCTGGAGGTCTCCAATCCTGCTGCTCAGGAAAGGACACATAGATTAGGTTGTCCCTGATCTTCATCTGCAGATTTTGAAGATCTCCAAGGAGAAGACTCCATAACCTTTCTGAGCAACCTATGCCAATGCTCCATCTCTTGTACAATAAAGAAGTACTTCCTGATGCTCAGATGGAACATACTGTGTTCCAGTGTGTGCCTATTCAGGTATTTGTACAAACTGGTAAGGTCCTAGGTCCTTTTCTGCAGAGGTGCTTTCCAACTGGGTCAACCCTGGCACGTCCTGATGCCTCTTGTTGGTGCCTGATTCCTTCACAAATATAGGACTTTGCACTTTTCCTTGTTGATCATCATGAAATTTCTGACCCATCTCTCCAGGCTGTAGAAGGTCCCTCTGAATAGCAGCACAGCTCACTAATAAGCCAACTACTCCCCCCAGTTCCATGTCCTTAGCAAGTCTACTGATGGTGCACTCTACTTTGTCATGCAGATCAATAATGGTGAAGCTAAGCAGCATTGGATTTGGTAATGACCATGGGGGTACTCTACTCATTATTGGCCTCCAACTGTACATTGCACCACTATTACTGTCTTCATCCAGATTTTGATCCACCTCACTGCTTTCTCATTGGGAGGTTCTCTGAGAATCTTAGGATGAACAAAGGGCAAAGGCCTTACTGAAGTCCACAAAGACAATATACTCTGCTGGCCCGTTGACTGATGATTTCATTGCGGAAGCTTGTCAGGTTGCTTAGTCATCCTGGTGACTTTCTTCTTTTTTGTGTGCCTGGAAATGGTTTCCAGGATTAGCTGTTCCATCACTTTTCAGGGACTGATGTTAGGCCTACTAGCCTGTAGTTACCTTTGTCCTCCTTGCACTTCTTGAAGATTTGAGTGATATTTGCTTTCCTGCAGTCCTCAAGTACTTCTCCCAGTTGACACAATCGAGTAAAGATTATAGAGAGTTGCTTGGCAATCACATCTGTCAGCTTTCCCAGAATTCTTGGGAGCATTCTATCAGGATCTGTCAACTTGTGTATGTCAGGAGTGTTGGTTCAGCCTGATGTTAACATATGTTATTTAACATCACAGTGCTTCCCTGCTACTGATTTCTGCCCTGAATATGTAGTCCTGTGAGCTCTGGCAGGGTATGCTGGAAGCTGCACCAGAAAGAAAAAGTACTCAATACATTTATAGACATACCAAAACACTTGCAATGGCTATCAGTGCATACCAACAGCATTTGTTGTTCTTTAGCTTGTAGTTATTTGCCTCAGCAGCGATACAGATCTCCATCAAGTCTTTAAGAGCATCCTCATTAATTGTCCTTCTTCCAGGCTGAATGTCTATCCTTGCAATGCAGATTTTATACTAATGGAGGTGGGTCCTGGATACTGGCCTGTATTAGGATCCATTTGGGGATCCATACTACTACTCCTGAAGCAACAGATGGGCTATATAATAGCTTCATTGGCAATCCCTATGTGAGGAGAGCCTACATCTGCCCATTTGTTTCCACCTCAGAGTTCTCCACTTCAGAGTTCTGCCCCATCTGCTGATAGTTATTTGTGAGGCTGCACAGTACAAAAAAAAAAAAAAAAAAAAAAAAAACCACCAAAACAAACAGACAAATAAAAAACACAGCAGTCCCCAACAATAAATGGGAGGCTATAAGAATTCTGAAATTCAGCATTGCAAGTCCAGCCAGTGCACAATGTTAACATATAGCAAGAAAATACACTAAATAGACATCTCAAAAACTCACTGGCAGTGGATGAAACTGTACAGAGAAGTTTGTAAGGATTCTTTGAAGAGTGAAAATCATATGCCTGAAGGTCTAAAAATTTGGATCTCATAAGAGCAAAGCAACTAATATTTATTCAGTTTTAGTCTCGTGCTGTAATCAAGGTATTATTTCATACAGATAACTGTTTCCTTGTAGGAACTGGTACATGTGTTAAGTTTTAGTGGCGATCTCGACAAAATCTAATGTTTAAAACCAAGGCCAGTGTTACAATTAGGGCTGCTGCAGAGCTTGAAAAGGAATGTGAAATCTGAAAAACGCTTGCATATATTGTTGGTATGCTGTTTACAGATTTTCATGGCAATTTTTGGTAAACTGTGGCAGGGGGACAAACATGTTTTTTATAACTGAAACAGTAGATGGATGTGTACTTACTTGTTTTCCACTTTTTTCCAGTCATGAAGTAAAAGTTTTCCAAGTAGATCTTTACAAAAAGAGAAAGCAAATCATACTGCAATACAAGTAGGCTGTCAGTCTGCATTTACCTGGAAGAGCTGTATTCTCCAAATCCATCTGACACAAACGAGTGTCAGATTTTTTTGTGCCTTTTGAATGGTAAAACTCATCTCTGTTACTGTTTACGCAAAAAAAAAAGAAAAAGAAAAAAAAAAGAAAAAGCTACAGATGTCTTAGCACAGCAAGAAATAGGAATGGTCATAAGTATGAAGCACTTTTAATAAAGTAGTTGTATGTTTCCAAGTTTGATACAATCTGATATGGAGCAGGAATAGAAGTAGTGTGTGTCTGCATGCATACACGCATCTCTGTGGATGCTTTCCAGTTCTGTGATTAGGGTGAGAAAGAAAAGAAGCAACATCTGTGTAAAGTTGAACTTCTTCAAGACAGTGTACGCCACAAAAAGAAGTATACATAGCAGCCTTCTGTGTGAAAGACAGTACGTGAAAATATGCAGGGCAAAAGAATAACCAGTTTTCAGCAGAGCTATGACCAACCCAGCTTTTTTGTTTATGTCAGAAAATGACCACTTATAACATATCTCACTCAAAATGCATTTCCTTTCCTTCAAGTAAGATTGTTAGTTTCTTTCTTTCTTTTTTTTTTTAATTTGAAGTTTCATTATGATCTATTCCAGCTGCAGTTTTTTTTTCCTTAGAATGGTGGGTTTTGTGTTCCATATCATTTTAATGAGAAGATAACTCAAACTATTTCACAGATTAGAATTATACCAGTCCAAAAAAGCTTACTGTTTCAAGTCTAGCAAAGGCAGAATTCATTTCAGTACCACCCATCTTAACATAACAGTGTTTTCCTCTTGTGATACTATTTCAAAATCAGAATTTCTTACTGACTTAAAATTTCCCAAAGTTTGACTGTGTGGATTCCAGGTGCTTTTGATTGTTAGTGTGAAAGACTCAAGAAAGCATCTGTGGCATGTTATCTCAAATTAAGGTAGATTACAAAGATGGAAGCTATAGTTATATTCAAACTCAGTGTTTGTAGTAAAACTTCTAGGGGAGTAAAAGGAATTATTTCTTGTACAGGACTTGACATCTGCATTATACTTGTGGGGCAGTTTAATTTCAGTTTTATTCTGTTTTCCTGGCCTAATATTTAATTGAAACAGAATGCAGGAGCAGATAAGGATATTGTGCATGCATATCAGAGAGCTATGGTAGAAAATTAGAATAGTGCTATAACTCTCTAGAAATCCTGCCAATGGTTCACTGTAAATGCAGGTTATTGAGGAATCCCTTCTTTCTTCAGTGCCTCTTTGCTCCAATATATCTGTAGCCTCTAGATGCAAGAACCATGACACATAGAAAGTATGAACTTGTGTGGTCTGTTGTCAACAAGGATTAGTACCTCTAAAACATGTAGACACTCTCATGCATCATAGTTTCATCTTGAACATATATATTTTTTTCAGTGGTCACATCTGTATGCTGTCAGTGTCACAGTGCTAAAAAGACTAATATGACTGCACAAGAAAATGTAATCTTCTGTCTACTCTATTAAAAACATTGATAAAATGGATGTCTCAGTGTTGACACATCATGCTTCTCTTTCCCACTGCCAGCTCAACTTACAGAAAAGAAAAATGCATGTAAAAGTCTACCTGCTTATTCTCTGACAAACAGTGCTTAGAGACGGTTAAGATTCCTCTTTAGCTATATAATGAAAGAAAAACTACATTTGCAAAGCTTTGATGCTTACTGTATAGCAGTTCATCTCAATGAAACATAGCAGAATTCAGGGGTTGATTTTTTTTTTTTTTTTTGGCTCTTGTTATTTTGTTTTGTTTTTAATAAAGTAGACACAGATCAAACCTGCATTGAATGCATAGCATGTAGCCATTGTCTCCTTTACTTGTGGAAGTACTGTACTTTGTGGACAGAATTCTTAGAGCTTATTAAGCCAAATTTCTCCATTTGAATGAGATTTAAAATACTGTGATCTGATTGCATAACTGGCTAATTTGAGTAACTGGAGGACCCTAGTCTTTACTGAATAATTACCTCAGTTAATGAGAGTACACCAAGACAGGCTTTGATATTACTGAGGTCCTATCTCATGCCATTGAAATAAACTGATCATGTTCGAAAAATCCAAAACTATGTCTCTTCTAACCAAGTGTGTTCATAAACATGTTTTCTTTGATGGCATTAGATTCCTACTGGACGGGAATAAAGCTGAAGAAATGAGTCAGGTTATACAAAAACATGCATATTTCACATAATACACAAATTGTTTAAAGAAATAGAAATTATGTTTTCTTTTAAGAAGTCATTTTCTTTGGAAGTATATCATGCATCAAACGGACATCTTGTTTCTGATCTTTGACTCAAATACTACATGGAACCATTAAGACTGTAGAATCTTACTCTGTTCCAATTACTTCTGCTTGTGTCACTTAATATTTGGTAATTATTTAGTCACAGCTAAAATGCTAGTATAAAGTAGAATATCAATTGAGTGTTCTGAAAGGTGATAAACATTATTAGTTGATTATCACAGGAGTAAAAAATTTATAAATTATGACGGAGGGTGATTTAGTATTAGAAAAAAATGTCACATTTTATATTAGGGAGTCAACTATCCCCATATAATAATGGGAGTGGCTCAAATTTCTATAAAACTCGTCAAGTCTTCCACACAACTGACCTATTAGAGACGAAAAATAATCATTTTGAACAAGTATTTCATACAGGGAAGTTACTGCTGAGATAAATTGTTGATTGTTAATTTGCAATTTGGCCAGGCATAAATTTGTGCTACATTGCAGTACGCTGAAAATCTCTGTGCTCAGCATGGCAATTTTTTCATTTTCTAATTTCATCATTCATCAAGATAACTTATTAATGTTATAGTTCTCACAAATAGATTGTCAACATTTTAGTCACAGTGTGATTGTACTGGTGCTCATTTGAGTGATCAAAAGGGAAGTGCAGTATTACTGCCAGGATTTTTGTGTTGGGATATAATTTGTATAGAAGTCAGGGAGAGTGTCAACTGTCTTTTACAGCTGTTTGATGACTCTACAGTCCACGCTGCAAACAAAGGTATTGTCTTTGGAATACGGAAAGAAACAGACTGCAGCAGTTAAGTTTGGTCAGTTATCTTTATATATTTTGCCTTTATATATTTCTTAAGCTGAAGACAAAAGTTTATGGATGCAGTGTATGGTTGGTTGATTTCCATATTTTTGAACTGATGTGTCTTTTCATTGATTGTTCTGTGTTTCCTCACGTGAGAAATAAGAATCAAAGCTCAGATTTCACTGCTAGTAACAAAAGGTGAAGTATTAATTTCAGTTAAAACTTTTTCTTAAGGTTTTTACTAAAATATGAAAAAAAAAAACCTTTTAGTGAGATGATAGAGGATTTTTCTACCCTGTATGTGTTTATAGGAGAAAAAGATCATCTTGATCAACTAAGGCTGAATTAGAGTTTGTTTTTTATAGTTTATCTTGCTTCAAGAAGTCCATAGGTGCTGCCTATAGTAACAGTGAACATCAGATAAACATTCATGCTACTCTGAAAGAAACGTCTGGACCTATAGCAGCTTGTAGATATGAGTAATAAATGAAAAGCATTTGTCAGTCTTTCTCTCTTCCTCTTGTTCTCTGTTTCTTTCTTTTCTACAATTTGGATATGTTCTAGAATAATAAATATATCTCAAAAAGTTAATTTACATTCAGGTTTAACAATGAATCACTGGATTGTGAAAAGAAGAAATAAACTTCAGCATATGCAGTCCGCATATGTCACCTTTCTACTGTAGTCACCATACCTGTGGTGCTTAGAATGTGTCACACCAACCCTCTGCTCTCTTGAAACAGTTTTGTACTGGAGCATGTCATCAGGAATCATTTGGATGAGCATCAACACCTTATGGCACAGTAGTGGGGTTTTTTCAGTTGCATTTAGAATCCTTCCTTTCTACTATTGTTTCTTCACACCTGAATATAGGATGGACAGAAACTCCTGTCATTTCTCTTTTGCCTGTAATGAGTTTGTTAGAAGTGCTGGGTTATATTCTAGACCTGCTCATCTTTCATGGTGAGCACGTCCATCCTCACTATAGTGAGTGATATAGTGCCTGACTGTTCACTCCCAGCCTCTCATGTCCTCTGCCACTGGCATGGATGCTTTTCTGGTGCCTACAGTGAGCTGGTACAGGAAGCCAAACAAGCAGGAAAATGTCAGAATTTCTAATAGTGTCATTCTGCTGATATAAGAGATCACAGACATTAGATAAGTCTCTATTACCCATGAACTGGGATATTGTTCTGTCTTGCACAGTGTATTGCAAAACGGTACACATAAGTACATCTGTCCGAAGTCCAATCTGTACAAGTTGCCCTTGTCCTGAGTATAGTCTTGTTAAGCATGAGGCAGAGTTCCCTTCCTCACATTTGAAAAATATGTGCTGTAATGGAAGGATATTTATCAGAATTTAAAAGAAAAGAATTCTCCTTGTTCTCAGTTCCTTTATCTAACCTCTCAACATTTCCTCATTTCTCATTACTACTTACCTGTGTTATATTGGTTTCTCGTTTCTTATCTCTTGTGTTGCAGTTACGATCTTGCTCAGAGCTTGGACAGGACATCCTGAATGACTGCCTCACAATACAGTCCCTCCAGACAGCACCATCTCCACACAATGCTATGGATAATGCACTGGGACAATCCACAGGGCCTGCTCATGACATTTACCCAGGTATGGAAAAGACAAGAAAAAGCTATATTACTACTTGCTTGGGATTAGGAATTATTTTATGGAGTACTCTAAAATTCATGTCTATCGTGTGAAAGGAACAGAATCTGCAAAGTAATATGAAACAATGTAAAACAGATTTTCATATCTGTCATTTTGATGGGAAGGGGGAAAATTCTAGTTTTGTCCCTAAAAAGATCTACCACAATATTTTTCCTCTGTAGGTGCTCAGCTAGCAATTCACTTCACCATAGAATCATAGAGTGGTTTGGGTTGGAAGGGGTCTTAAAGGTAATCTACTTCTAACCACTTTGCTGTGGTCAGAGTTTCCACCCACTAGATCACGTTGCCCACTTCTACAAATGTCTTCTTGTAGGCAGCTTGAACTGTTGAATTCATCTGGATTTAAGGAAGTTATTTTTCCTTTTCATTATTCATGAATCACACATCAGTTTCTAGTAGATCTATATCAGTGAACTTAAATGCTGCATTATGAGCTCTAGTATTATATAAGTACAACAATAAACATATTTGTGTTATAAATGTGATAGTGCTATTTTTATTGTGTGGATTACATATTTGAGATTTTCATATTAATACATCAAACTGACATACCTGGTTAAATGTACAGTAGATGTTCAGGCTTTGGTTATATTTGAAACATTTGGGAAGAGGGAAAATATGTCTCAAACCTTAAGAAAACAGTAGGATGTTAACATTTTAATGTGGTATTCTAGTAGTTGTGAAGACATCTGGTTTTAACTTTAAGACAGAATGCATTACATCTTCTAACAGTCCAACTACAAATTGAAGACCAGATGTAGGAAGTGAAAGAATTGATTGAATGATATATGAAGTGCTGAAAATGACATTAAATGAAGTGGTTATCTCAGTAAGTGGTTTATTTTACTGACAGCCTTGGGAACACAACAGTTCTGTCAAGGTTGCCATGAACTACATACTAGTTGGTGTTTATGTAGGCTTATATAACAAAAATCAGGAAATTTAAAGCTATGATTTAAAGCTATGAAATCCTAATTTATAAAGTAGTTGGTATTATCTGCAGTCTGTTAACCTTCAAATGCCTGTGTCTGATTTTAGTCCGTGTGGCACCTGTAACCTCAGAGCTTAAGGAAAGTTCAGAATTTAAAGACCTCTTGCTGCCCAGGGATCCTCTAGTGACATGGTATTAGTTGCATCTGCTTTCTTTATATAGTATTCTGAGCAGAAGCTGGATGATGAGGAATATTTAGATTTATAAAAATTATTTACTGACATTACCCAGTGCACTGCAAAACTTACATTTAGAGAAGAAAAAACTCAGCTTTTCCTTTTCCTTTCAAGTGCATAAATAATGTGGAAGTTAGATGGGGACAGTAAGTCATATGTATTCAGTACCTACAGCTGAGACCAGGTTTTCAGAAATTCAAGACATTCTCACAGATTTCCAGTATATTCTGTGTAGTACTGAGCTCTTTCACAATGCTCCGTGACTGGGGACATTCAAACCCAGGCTGGACAGGGCTCTGAGCAACCTTATCTAGCTGTAGATGTCTCTGTTCATTGAAGGGGAGCTGCACTACATGGCCTTTAAAGGCCCCTTCTAACTCTAAGGATTCTATGATTCTGTGGTTCTGTGATTGCTTGTTTCTAGTCCAACTCCCCTGCAATGAACAGGGGCTCCTACAGCTAGATCAGATTGATCAGAGCCCTAACTAGCCTGACCTTGAATGTCTTCAGTCACGGGGCATCTACCACCTCTCTGAGTCTTCGTGGCAAGTAGCAAACTGATTTCCCTTACACATGTTCTCAGCTATCCATAACTTGGCAAATGTCTTGTAACTTTATATTTTTACTACAAAGGCAATAGTAGTGTTGTTTCGCTTAAACTGGCTTAGGGTATTGTGTCAGATATAAATTAATCTATGTCACTTCATTGTGACAACTGCGTGATCTAGTTGAAATTAATTCTTTCACGAAGTACTCCATAGAGTTGCTGCATAATAATACACTATATAGCAAAGTCAGTTAAGTCCAAAAGGAAGGGACTGGGGCATAGTATAGGAATGACAACATTATTAATGCCCCAAACATGAGATGCAAAACACCTGAAAGCTTAAGTGTACTTGCACAGAGAAGTTACTCTTTCAACTTCTCTGAAAACAGCAGTGTATTTTGTGAGCATAAAGAAAAACACTAAGACTTCTCTGAAAAATGAAGAATATGATTTCTACAAGGAACTGATAGAGCACATATTAGCTGAAATGTTTTTGTGCCACTTTTCTAGTAGAAACAAAATAAATTTCTATTCTTCCAATGCCTTCAAACCTCTCTTACTTTGAGGCTGCTTTTCTCATACCTTATGCACGTTTAAAGCAAATGGAGGCTTTCTCCTTTTGTAAGAGATTTGCATGATAGACATTTGGAAGCAAACTATTAGAAATATGTGATTACAAAAACAGACATTTAGGTAACAGTCCATTTCCACTTACTAAAGTGCAGCAATGCCTAGAATGATCCCTGTTTCTCTGTGCAGATACAGAATCTGAAGACACAGATATATTTTGATGAAAATATGAAATAATCTTATTGATTACATATGTATTACTTAAACTTTAGATTGCAAAAATGCTTGCCTGTTTTGTGACCTTTGTGACTTCATTGAAGAACTGAATATAATCCTGTTAATACAGTGAGGTAACATGAGAGATCTGCTTAAAACAAACACAAAGTTACTGAAAGTATGGCTAACAGTAAAAGAGATTGTCTTTATAGAATGCTATATAGAAATGTTCTCTAAACTCATGGTAGCAGTGTTAAGAGGAGGGGTATTTGGGGGGCAGAAGTAAAAGAAATGCTGATTTTGCAATAATAAATCCAACATAATAAATTATATAATTTATTATATAATAATATAATAGGAAGGGAGGGGTGATTATTCTTTTAAAAAATGTTACCTGAAATTATATTTTTCTGGCTTCATTTTAAAAAAAAAAAAAAAAGCTTTGGGTTCTGTATCTTTTTAAATGCTTCATTTCTGTTTTTAAAGGAACCTTATTCAGAATTAGTTTTTTCTCTCTTATCCACCCAAATTGTTCCTGTGCATGAGTGCATGCGAATTTAGCTTCTCATAGAAATAATATCTCTGCAGACATATTCTCATGGAATTTCTAAAAAAAAAAAATTGTGTTGAGAATTTTCTTCTTTTTTTTCTTTTCCTTTTTTTTTTAATCTGAATCTTTTGCTCTTTCTGGATTATTTTATCTTGTATTGCTCAGGAGAAAAAACACTTCTGTTAAGTAGTGCACTTAATTTTACATCTTTCTATGTGGATCTAGCTAGTGGTATATTGGAGTCAGTGAGAATGGTGGTGGCCATGAGCGTTTCTCCAGTTTCATACCATTCAAATCAGATGTTTAATGGGCAGCTGTGTGTTCACACAAGCAACACAGATTTAACAGTTGAAACTCTAAGAAAGCATGCCATACATGCAGCACCCAACAAACAGTGATCAAGTTATGTAGCAGTTTCTTAAATACTATCCAGAATTTTCTGTCTGTGTATTAAGACCTACTCTACTGGGAAAATGACCTGCCACTGACAGTAGTTGTTGGCTGCCATTAGTCTGTGAACTGCCATTGGCTGACAGTGTTTCCTTTTTTGTTGGTGTTTACCAGATTCAGGTAGTACCTTGGACCAGTGCCATGTCTACACTAGAAAGTTTCATGGTAGTATTTCCCCTGGGAAGCAGCTGCCAGCATTGCAATTTCATTTCACTGCATGCCCACAGAGATGTTGTTACTGGTATGCTACCTGCCAGAATCTGTGGGCATTGTGTAGTCTTTCACAAGGCTTCATTACAAGGCTCCGTGCGAGCCCAGGAGTGCTGCTTTGTCATGCTGTGATCATTTAACATAGCATGTGCACAAGTATGTTTTTGCAGATAATATCTATGCTTTTTCTTCCATAAACATTGTTTCTTCTCCTCTGGCCCCTGCTATATATAGCTCATATTTTATGCCACATACTGTCCATCTGTCAGAAACAGAAACAAATGCAGAGAAATTGCTAGGAAATGTAGCAAAAAGGTACTATCGATTCTGTGGTGAATACTGCATTGGGCTTTAGGTTGCCCAAGTTCAGAGAAAACAGTTTTTGCTGATGACACATGGTTGTCTGTGCCTGGCTGCAGGGAGATTTTTTTTGCCAGGTCTTCTGTACAGCTGTTGGAACCTGTGTTACCACTGCAGCCAAGGCTGGCAGGAAATGTGCAAGCACACCTTAGGAAATACCTACCTGAAATCCTCACCTTTGTTTAAGACAGGGAATAACATTCACAGTCCAGACTTTTTTCTTTTATTACAGCTTTGAAATAATTTGTTTTAAAGAAAAATATCACAGTACCAAAAAACCAAGCTGTTATATTTTCTAATGCCAATTATTTTCTCATTAAAAAATGCAAGTTATTCTATATTTCAAAGGAGCAATTTAAATTATCCATGCTTTTATTTAGAACAGAGATTCTAAGTTTGTATTTATCTTGCATTTTATTGATTTACATTAAATATTCTCTCTACTTATTCTGTCAGAAAGCTTGCTTGCTTTTCAGTATTTCCTTCTGTTTTGCATGTAAGCAAGACATGGCATATTCTAATGGATATTCCTTTTTTCCCCTCTGCACTCCTGTTGATACTAAACTGAGTGAGAGGATTGAACAGAATGATTTTTGGGGCTACATGAGGAAAGTGAAAACATAACTACAGCTACCTTGCTCTTATCTTAGAGAGGTCCATTTCTTACTGAATTATTCCTTGTTGGTTTAAATGATCCCTCACTTCACAATATGATCTTCATCCTCTGTGTCTTTCCAAGGTTTGGGAGACATTCAACTGTCAGGTATCAGCTATGACTTGCATTGGCATTAGGACGCTGTGATCCATGTAAGAATGAGTAAACAGTAGGGCATAGAACAGAGGGCATCCACAGGTGGTTTTGTTGGCTGTATTTGCCACACTGTAGGGCAGTCTCCATTCCTCCAGCTTTGCCCACCAATGTGACTCATGTCTACTTTCTCTACACTTTAAATTACCTCCACAGTGTCTGTGTCAGGTATTTTTATTCAGAGTGGTTTCCTGTCTGGACTTTCATTAACTGCCATCTCCACCAGCTGAAACATGTCCAGGACTGCTCTTGGAGGAGGTTACAACATAATCATAGAATCTTAGAGTTGCTCAGTTTGGAAAAGACCTTAAAGATCACCAAGTCCAACTGCAACTTAACCATACTACCCTAACTCAACAACCCTCCACTAAATCTTGTCCCTGAGCACCACAGCCAAACGGTTTTTAAACACATCCAGGGATGGTGACTCAACCACCTCCCTGGGGAGCCTATTCCAGTGCTTATCAATCCTTTCTGTAACAAAGTTTTTCCTGGTTGCCAACCTAAACCTCCCCTGGCACAACTTGAGGCCATTTCCCCTCATACTGTCACCTGTCACCAGTGAGCAGACACCAACCCCATTCTCACTGCAGTCACCTTTCAGGTACTTGAAGAGAGCAATAACATCTCCCTTCAGCCTACTTTTCTCCAGACTAAACAGCCACAGGTCCTTCAGTCACTCTTCATAGGACATATTCTCCAAGACTTCACAAGCCTTGTTGCCCTTCTTTGGACCTGCTCCAGCACCTCAGTGTCCCTTCTTTATTGAGGTGCCCAAAACTGAACACAGTACTTGAGGTGAGGCCTCACCAGTGCCGAGTACAGGGGCAGGATTATTTCCCTAGTGCTGCTCACCACACCATTCCTGATACAAGCCAGGATGCCATTGGCCTTCTTGGCCACCTGGGCACACTGCTGACTTATATTAAGTCAACAGTCCATCAGTACACCAAGGTCCCTTTCCATCAGGCAACTTTTCAGCCACTCCTCCCCAAGCCTGTAGGGATGCTTAGGGTTGTTGTATCACACATGTTGGCTCACAGTGAGAAAGAGAGGAATTACAGAAATAAGCTGAAGGCTTGGTAAAGGAGGTGGGCTTCCACTCTTTTGATCTTGGGCAGTAACTTCAGAATTGTGACCTCAGAAATAGTTTTTTTGAAGATGAGATAGTGTCCTAAAAAGAATGTTTGTTCTGCTAGGACAGCAGCATCCATAGATGTGTTTTAGCTATAGAAAGACGTTATAGCTGTGATAGCACCCTTTGGGGAACTGGTTTAAATTCTAGAATTTTGTCAATAAATTTGAATCATTAGCTTCAACGTGCTCACTAGCATAACATAAGTTTTATAGATATAATTTAATATAGTAAACTAGGCTTTTTTATAAAAAGACTGGAAGATATGACAACCAGTGACGACTCATTTTCCTCTTGTGAACAGACTAAAAAATTCTTAAAATCTGATTCCTTTCTCAGAATTCATAAAATATTTAAGAGCATGTATTTGGCTGCTGCTCAACATCAACATTAACTGCCTGACACAAATGTCAGTGAAAATAATTGAGTAACTGGATTGTCAGAAGGATTTGGTAATCAGAGTTGTAATTCCAAATTTAAAGAACTTTTGAAAATGAGATTACAGGATTTTTCTGGTAAACTCATTAGGGAATTTGGAGGGAGTCCTGTAATGCTTTTAGTTTAATCATTTAGAGCCTTTCCCTATTTGAAATACATGTAAAAGCAACTGCACAGAAAACTAAGAAAGTGTTAATGTTAGTTCCATATTTTTGCATATTTTATTAGGCAGTCTATAAGCAATAACAGCAATATCTGTGTTTGGGTTGAGGTCTTGAAGAAATTTGAAATTTTCACAGTTAGAAAAATATAGAAAGCTATTTCACTACTTAAAAAAAAAAAAAAACCTGTGCTTTCAGTTTGCTCGGTAGCTCTGAAAAATATTTCTTAGTATATATTTGCCACTTCTTCTACATTATGAAACTATAGAATTGCAGTGCATTCAGGCAAAATTCCCAAGACAAGGTGCACAACTATGTTGTTCCTGGTTTCATGAGAGCATCATTTGGTAGCAACAGGGGTTATTTAGCTATTTTTTGTGTCTCTGCCTGATGAAGGTTATTTCTCTCCTTTTGGTTTCAGTGGCCGTGTTCCCCAGCATGCAGACAAGTGGAAGTGGAACAGCAGCTGGGGTAGTGTCCTTGTCCCAGCCCAGCAGCCACTCCTCCCCAGGATGTAACGTACAGAGTAGTCCTCTCCATTCTCCTTCCCAGTTATCTCTTCTCTCAGTTGCAGACTCTGAGAGGTAAGACCACCTCCTGCTTGTCCCACACCACAGCTGAGTCAGGACTTCCTTCAGAGCTGCCAGGATCAGCAGAAATTGAATTGTTGCTGCTCAGGAAGTTGCTGATAGTAGCCCCTGGGGTAACAGTTGCTCTGGGTGTGAGTTTACCCAGGGAGAGAGTGATGGAAGAGACTTTACTGTATCAGCCTGATGGTGACTCGGGAATTCCTGTCCCTCTCCCTTTCAGAGACTTTCTCCAAATCCCCTCTGATTTCCACCAGTGCCCTAAGCAAGGCATGTCAAACTGGCTGGAACACTTTAAACATCAGAGGAGCCCAGTAACACCTATCAGAATAGCAATCCTGAGATTCATGTTTCAGTTTGCTTGCAGTAGGAGAGTCATAAATTTCTCTCTTTTCTCTCAATATTCTCTTAACACAGACTATTTCAGAAGGAACTTATCATCTTTTCTGTTATTAAGACTAACAGATAATGAATAGATTTTATTTTTAATTCACTGTTTTGAGAGCTTGATTTATAGTCAGCACTTTATGCTGGCAAGGTACAAACCCTTGGCTGCTTCAATGATTTTAGGTATGTCAGTGATGTGAAAATTGCTTAAAATGTTTTAGACATTTTCTAAATTATTTTCATCAGTATCTCCCATTATTTGTATAGCATGTGGCATTATCACACTTCAATGCAAGTAGAATAATGACTTCTTACTATACATATATGGTTACTTAAAACCATTTTTTTTTCTAATCTCACTATTTTTCAGTGCTCTAAATGATTAATTACTTTATGTTACAAATGTATTTCAAAGTGTTTAATTTCCTTGTGTGATAAAAATTGCAGTAATTTGGAGAACACAAAGAGTCCAATTATAAACCCAAGAGCATTCACTAGATTTTGATTACTGATACTTCTTTTCAGGAAAGCATTAGTAACTTCACTTTATATCAGGAAGATGAAAAAGCACAATGGTTCAGGGAACTGATAACAGACAAAAGTGCTTCTCATTTTCAGATGACATGAGGGAATTCAGTTATTTTTGGAGCCACTGAAAGTTGTTGATGCATCAGTCCAAAACAGCCATTTCACTATCATCTAGTGTCTCATTCCTTATTCCTCTTTCCTGGCCACACAGTACTGACCCTTTTCCCTTGATCAAGCTTTGTGTGCAAACTCTGGAACTGCTCATGCTCTCTTTTCCCACATTCTTTTATTTCTCAACGTAGTTTTCTGTCTGATATCCTCGTCCAACAAATACCAGAGCACAAGGTGACAGGCAGGGACTAATCAATAGCTAGTGTTATATTGTGATGAAAGACAGCGATCTTCTAATTAGCTTAGGCATGTCTTAACCCATGGCCCACAGGCTTACTGTGGCCTGGCACAGCTTGCAATGTGGTCGCTGCCTGCCCTACACAATAAAAGCTGTTCCCTACAGAGTGGCCCCAGGCATTGCTCAGCAGTAATCAGACCATCAGTGTGCTGCTATTAATGCTTTGCAGACTGAAGGCTGGGCAAAGGGAGGACTGTGCTGTGCAGTGCTCACTCAAGTGATGGCAAATAATTATATGCACTTTAATACATAGGCCAAACAGCAGAGAATTTGCAGTTGTGCTTTCTGTTTTGGTACAGGAGTTTGAGAATAGGTAGAATAGGTTTCAAGATTGCAACAAAAAAGCCATAGATTTATATTTCTGGCACCGTTTTCAGTTGATATAAATACATTTACACTATGATTTAACTCATAAAAGTCTTGAATGGGTTACAGATCTCAGAATATTACTGCTCTCTACAGAATAACAATGATAAAAAACTTGCATTGTATACTCCTTTATCATGGGTTAGCTGTGTATGCTCTCTTCTAACGGGTTTAAGTTTTTTTGTTTCTCATTTGTGGAGCTACTTTGGATTAAAAAAAACAATTCCAGTTTCTCAATTTGAGAAATAGGACATATGGCAATTTAAATTCACTAAGGAAAATGCATTAAAGCAGTTTTCATTTTATTACAGAACATATAGTACAAGTTAAGATGAGTAAATAAAGTAAACATTAATACAGAATCTGTATTTTGTGTCTAATACCATTCACATGTGTAAAGATCCTGCAGTTATCTGTCACTTCCACTACTTTCTGGATGTAATGCTAGCTGTGAAAATGTGAGCTGAGTAAACACTTCAGTGTATAATTCATGACATATATGGCTTTGAAACGTGTGACTCTCCAGGGAATCATAGAATGGTTTGAGTCAGAAGGGACCTCTAAAGGTTCGTCTTATCACTGCTAGTACTACAGGGTTTAGGTATCCAAACAGGGTATTTAACCCCTTCATGGTGTGCGGTTCCTGACATGACGCATGTGTCTGTAGTCATTCCAGAATTAGGATGAACTGACATGCACACAGTCCTGCAATTGCTTGCAGCTACTAGTCTGAACCCAATCTAAGCTGGTTTGGTAACTTCTGTGACTCTGGGACTATTCGTATGTCTCCATCCATTGTGGACAGCATGCTCAGGCTTGTGAGTGACAGTCAGAAAGAAATAAGCACTTTCTCTACCTTTCTGTGGACTGTAGGATGGAGAAATAATTGGAAGGCTTCCTTTCTTTCTCCACCAAAGTGTTGGGAGTGTGAATGTGAACTGAATTAAGCCTTGCTAATGTGAGAAACTGAACCAAAAGTGAGGCACATGTCCTGCTGTTTTCATTCCATGTACAAAGCTCTATGTACCGAGTGCAACTTAGAGAGCATGGATCTAAAAAGCTGCTTCATTCACCAAAGGAGAGAACATGCATAATAAAAATGCAAGTTTACATTTGTTTGTTGCAGCTTGCTAGTTCTGATTTTCAGTACTTCCCTAGTTTGAAATATTGCAGCTGTTCAATGAAGATAGCAAAATGTTATAGTACCCGAAGTCATATCTGTGAAAGATATATACTTGGGTTTTTACTGATTTTTGTAATAACAGAGAACATAGGCATTCAGGAAAGCTGAAGAAGAAAATAATCTATTGAAAAACTGTAAAACCAGTTCTGTTTTTATGTGGAATATTTAATTTGCAACATAGTGTCACATGCTTGAAATTATTTCTAATAATTTTGAATAGTAACCTTCATGGTCACAAACAAACAAACAAACAACAACAGCAACAACAAAAGACAAAAGATGCATACATATTTTGTATTAACCAATGTGAGAGCATGTCAGATGTTCTTTCACCACTTTGGAAATTAGCTCTAGTCATATGTCCCTGAAGCATGACACAACCTGACTTAACTGGAATGCCTGGAAACTACATGCAGCTGGGAAAAAGAACTTGAGCTTAACTGTTCAGTGATGCATTACTGAAATGCTATTATAAGTTCTGTGGCAGCGCTTGTTTTTGATTATTTGAGTGTGTGGTCATATTCCTTTTATGCCTTTGCTGTAAGATAGTAAGTGTATCCACACCAGAAGCAAGTCTCCAAGTGCTTCTAACCAAGCAGTTGGGACATCATGTTACAAAGCCCTTTGTATGTGGCATACAAGGGTCTGACTAGAAGATACCCTTTAGTTAGCCATGCAAACAGGGTGGTTTTGAAATCAGAACAGTAATTTCTTTCAGGATTGCTACACTTGAGAGGCTTAGCTGCTGAGATATTATCACTTTTTCTGTTAGTGAGCAAATGACAGTTAGAAATGGAAGATAATGAAGAGTGGAGGTGGCAGCATGTCTAATCCCGAACATGTGCCAGAGCAGACCTGACAAAGCTCAGAATTGTTCTGTCCATGCTTTCTCTATTTTCTGAAGGCACTATTTTCCCTTTTGAAACCCAGTTTTTTAATACAGTTCAGCCACAGAAAATGATGAGAGAAATGTTAAAGTTTTTATCTGTCTCCATCTTCTTCCACTCTCCTCACCAAAACACTTCTGATGGTTTTGGGGCGGCCATTTTCTTTCTTCCTCCTGCCCCTCCTTAGACTATATGGACCACTGGTTTGATCTGATAGAGCAATTCCTGCGTTCCTAAAGCTGGAGGACTTGCAGCATGAAAAGGATTTTTAGACACTTGTTAATGACTGGTAAGAAAGATGTAGCACTAGTAAATACAGTCAAGATCTCTGAGAAACCATGGGGCTAGAAACTTCCTGTGGGGTTGTTGCCATGCAGGATGCTGAATAAAAATATGGAAAACAATTTTGCTTTGCTTTGGCCAAAATATTTTTGCTGTGGGAAAAGATTGTCTTTAAAAATAGAAAAGGAAAAGATCAGTTGCAACTTAAAGTCAACAGAGGTAAATATATTTTATCATAAGCAGGTAAAACTAATCAGGATTTTTAAAAAATCAGTGATTTCCCCAAAGTTATGAGAATCCAATCATAACCTTGGGGAAATCGTTGATTTTTTAAAAGTATGCTTTAAAGCTTTCATAGAATCCTAGAATGGCCCAGGTTGGAAGGGACCTCAAAGATCATGAAGCTCCAACCCCCTGCCACATGCAGGGCCACCAACATCCACATATGATACTAGACCAGGCTGCCCAGAGACCCATGCAACCTGGCCTTGAACACCTCCAAGGACGGGGTGTTTCCTTACAAGTGTTCCTGTGTTAATTTGTTTGACTGCCACTTACAGATGGTTTACAGAGACTTACAATAGAAAATATCCCTCAGTGACAATGTATTGAATTAAAGAATCATAGTATTGTTAAGGTTGGAAAAGACCTCTAAGATCATCTGGTCCAACCACCATCCTCACGATGTCTACTAAACCATGTCTCTTAGTACTATATCCACACATTTCTTGAACACCCCTAGGGACAGTGACTCCACCAACTCCCTGGGCAGCCTATTTCAGAGCCTGATCAATCTTTTTGCCAATATCCAACCTGAACCTCCCTTCACTGAGGATCTGCAAAGTCTCCAGCACACAGCATAAAGACTGGAGCCGAAGAAGCATATGAGACTGCAGAATGCAGAGAACAGAGACGCTGTCACAGATTTGCAGGATTTTTCAAGCAACTTGAAGGCAATCAAGAAAAATTGTTCCTCAGTTAACATTGTCAGGAAGTGCAGCTCTGCACAGGACAGTTCTGGAGACAGCAACCTGCTACCGGGAGCTCATGGCTTTGTCCTCTGTCCAGCCAAAATGTCAGCTAATTTGAGATGAAATTCCTAGCTGTATCAACTGTATAACATTATGGCATGCATTCCAGACAACTACAGCGCAGTAGGAAGCTAATATATCCAAATAAAAATCAGGTATACAATCAACCAGTTTCCAGAGGAGCGACCCAATGAACTGTGATTAAAAAATGTTAAATGAAAAATATGAGATCTGAAGAAATAAAAGACCAACGTTTTCAGCTGTAATACTCTATTTCCATTTTGGAAGCATACTGAAAGCTATTATAAGAATTGTTTATATGTAAAAATATCATACACTTTATTTTCCATTGTAAAGTCCAGACAAAAAAAAAACAAAACAAAACAAAACAAACAAACAAACAACAAAAAAAACACAGAGAAAGAATTAAGATAAAGAAGCAAAATTCACCATAGTTATATAATTCCTACCTCGAATAATACCACGGGTAGGACCCTGTGCAATATTCAAATATAGATTAATGATAAACTGTCTTCTCCTCTTTCCTTATTCATACATGAATGCAGTTACCTTTTTTTTTTTTTCAGTGTAATTTTTAACAAAGCATTTGTTGCCTAAGCAAAGAGAATATTCACTTGCCCTTCTTAACGTAGTTTCATATGCTGCTATAATTCCTGCAGAATTTATTCAAAACTGCACAGTAATTGAAATTAACCATTTTCCCTGCAAATGACTAAGTGGGAAAATAGAAATATAGAATTTAAATATGGAAGTAATAAGTATGGAATAGCAATATTTTCTTCAGTTTAGACAAATTCACTTTTCTTTTATAACTCCGAAACAGCACAAGTAGGGAAAGCAGGAATGTACAAAAAGTAGGGATATGAAACTGACATTGTTCCTGTCAAGTGTTCCTGTGGCCCAAATAATTGTTTGGTATTTGGATTCTTATAAGTAAATAAGTATAAGTAATGCCTCCTACTTATTTCCATGGAAATTATGGCAGATGCAAAGAACACAATAATTCTGTTTGACGGAGAAAATTTCAGCTACAAAATGTTCTTTTTCAACAGTTGCTACCATAAGCTGTGCATTTGTGCTAGCAGTGAAAAAGAACCTGCATGCCACACTCATAAAAATCTTCACCAGTGGAGGTGACCTGCTGTTGCTGTCACCACAGCTGAAACGCACCACCCACCACCTCACTGTGCTCACATCCACTGTTAGGTCTTCAGAAACATTCAGCTAGTGGAAGTTAGTAGGTGTAGTTTTCACCATGTGGAGGAATTCAGTGACAAAACTTCTCTCCATCCACACTTCCATGTCAGGAACCATTCTGTCAGACTGTCCCTCTGCTGCCATCTGTCACACAGCAACAAAATGTAATAGGATACTGGTGGGAAGGTTCAGTCTCAACTGCCGTACCTCCAACACCAACATAATAAAATAGGATGCATTACTTTTGGACCAGCCATTGTATATACAGATTTTGTTATTTAGCAGTACTGGTCAGGGATAAACAGAAAAAATATTCTACTCTAGCACTTACTGACTAGGGCTGGCCTAAGTGTAAATTACATACACAATCTGAGGAAGCTGTGGAAAGGTAAGGGAAGTGGAAAGTTTATTTTCAATGTTTAATGTGGTGGAGAAATACCTTTTGTATCTTACCAAGGATATGTATATGGTGTTCTTCACCCAGAACATCAAATGCCTTGACACTCATTGAGTAAAGAACTAGCACTGCTGAATTGGGCATCAGAGGGCTGCAGGGGCAATTTCTATAGCAGGAGAAAACACAGAGGGTGTGAGGGAAGACCTTTTGTGTGGGCCACCTCCTCTGGTGCAGATTTTTACAAGTGAGGCATGCAGGCTTTTGTTCATCACTGGCAAAAATGTGTAGCAAATGGCAACTACATTGAAAAATTGTTTTGTAGCTGAAAAGTTTTCTCTATCAAATAGTGTTATTGTGCTCTTGTATCTGTTGTAGTTTCTGTGGATATAAATAGGAGGCATTACTTTCAGAGTGACCTACATATACATCATTTTAACTAGTCTCATCTAAGTAGGTACAATTTAGAAACTTTCATTTCTCTTGCTTACTGTCTAATCTAGTCATTACCTGGCAGGACACATTTTTTCTAGCAAGCCCTGGAAAGGAAGAAGCTACTTGATAGCTCCCAAAACAGTCCTCCTGTGACTTTACATCCAGCAAGCATAAGTGAGGGCATCCTTCTGCAAATCTGGCTGGTTCCTGACCACATGGGCTGCAGCACTTGGCAACAATACTGATGTCAATTTCCTAGTGGTTATAAACCAGTCCTTATTGTCCAGAAGCAAAATTAAATTTGCAGTTCCCCCAGTAACACACTGTGGTCTGTTTGGGAACAAATCTGGACTGAGACAAGTCCAAGTTTCTCATTTGTTGGGCAGAGGGGAAGTATAAGTAGATAACTATAGTCACCCATATGAGTAAGCCAGGAATTCATGAAGTGATTCATAAATCATTATAAAGACCACTAGAGTCTACTGAAAAAGAGTCCTGTCTTGCTGTACAAAGTAGTGCACTGTCATTGGGAGGTTCTTTTAGGTGTTAAATCAAATGTGAAAATTTTAAAACTATGCTTTTCACTTTGAGTTTTGAAAAGGACTTTTTGCCTGTTGCTGGCAGCTGCTTAAAACCATTTTAAAGAAATCAGTTTTCACAAACAAATTGTGAAAACACCGAGGATCATATCCAATGATTTTTTTCAAATAACCATAGTAATAAAAACTTACTGTACATTGTTCTTTATCTATGACAACATTTGACATACCTTCTGTGGAGCTGCTGTACTCATTCCAGTCCTTTCTCGTGGAGACCATTAGCTGTGGCACTTTTTTAAAACCTTCTTGATATTTTCACACCATAAAACAACTCGGTTATCTTTTTCTGAAAATCATTTTCTAGTATTGTTGTGAAACACATCATTCTTTATTTTCTTCCTCCCTAGTATGTCTCTAAGTGTATACTGCATCAGTAATTTGGAACAAAGAAATGTCTGGTGCATTAAAGATTCAGCAACTCTGTGCTGACACATTTCCTCCAACTAAATAGTAGCTTATGTGTTTTTTGAAGCTAATAGCAAATCAGCACAGAGTCCATCCAAGGTGCAGCTAATGTATCTAAAAATTCAGTTCTCAAAGAAAATTGAATGGGCAGTTGACCACACAAAATTTTTGACATTTGCTATACTTCAAATGTACGTTATGTATCTACCAGAAATGTAATAAATGTAATAAATAGGTTTTAGATAAGGTCAAAATCACACAAATGATGTGTGGCAGAAACTGAGCTGTAACTTAAAATATTTCAATTGTCTCGGATTTAGTTGTGCTTATCTGTACAATGACCCTTTCCAAAGGTGTTCTGTAGTGCTTCTACTGGACTTGCATCATCTGTTGTACTCAGGGTGAATGTACAGCTTCCTTAGACCTCTACAGGAAAAATATTCTTTATTACAAGAGGAAAGAGAATGTTATGTAGTGTACTGAAATCTAGTCTTTGGAGAACAGGGATCAGACTGATACTTTAGGATCCTTTCAGGCTGTGTTAACTGCAAGCATCAGTCTTTCATATCAGCAGCCACCGAGCATACATGCCACAGGGAAGAGTGGGTGAGTGCTTTTGCTCAGCATAGCTGGCAGCCTACTTCTGGGAGCAGAGTGGTTGTTCTGCAGTAGGAATGCCACGTCAGTATTCATTCATCCTCTTGCAGGAATATTTTATTAGCCTTCCCAGCTTTCATCTCATGAATCAGAAAGTGACACCGAGCCATTCCTGAGCCCAGGCTGAGCTTTGGTTTACTGATTTGATCCCATTGGTCTAATGTGTAGTTTGGCCATGTGGGGTAGTGACCCCAGTTCTTGTAACCACAGCCTTCCCTCTTCAAAAATGACTGCCACCTGTTTGTAATGTGCTTTTGGATAAGCAATTTAAAGGACATATAAATTAAAAAAAAAATACAATGTCCATAAAATCTGCCTGCTTAGCAGAGTGTCTCCTTGAAGTAACAATAGTGACAGAGCTGTGTATAATAAGCAGTTGAAATGATGAACCTCTGCAGTGGCTGCACCATCAGTCTCATTTTAAACCTTTCTCTTCCTCTGCCAGGCTTATAAGTTTACACTTTGAGTCCAGATCAACATTTTGATGTCATCTCAACTAGAAGAAATTTAACACTTGCCTTCATATACATTATACTGCCTTCAGATTATTTTCAGATTGTTTCAGGCAACATATATAGAACAGGGATTTCTGGAGCTCAAAACTTGAACCTGCTGTTCATCTACTCACAGTATCCATTCACCAGAACAGATCACTTCCTTCCCGGGAGGAAGGACAAGTGTTTATTGATGTATATAGCTGGCACAGAGTCTTACTATGACACAGCCTGCAATGCCTTAAAAATAAGGTCCCCCATGAGGTTTTTTCTACTGTTATGATTTAAAACCTACCTACAGCAGTTAAAACGAGATTTCCAATGCAAGGCAAAAATTCAGTGTTTTCATTTCAGAATCATCAAAGCTAATGATACGTCACCAGAAAGCTTGGCAGAAAAGGACCCGAGAGACCTGGTAGACATCAAGTTGAACATGAACTAACAATATGTCCATGCCACAAAGAAAGCAAATAATATCCTGAGCTTCATTATATTGCTTTGAAGGAGGTGACTGTTTCCCTCTGCTCAGCACTAGAGAGGCCACATGAGTTCTGCATCCAGTTCTGGTCTTCTCATTAAAAGAGAGACATAGACATATTGGAGTAAGTCCAACAATGGGCATAAAGATGATGAAGGGACCAGAGCATCTCTCCTATGAGGCAAGTCTGAGAGAGCTGGGACTGTTCAGCCTGGAGATGAGGGGACTCCGAGGAAGGATGCTGAGAGGATGGAGCTAGGATCATTTCAGTGGTACCTAGTGCCGGGACAAGTGGAAATGGGCACAAAATTTAATACAGGAGGTTCTCTCTGAATATCAGGGAACATTTCTTTACTGTGCTGAAGATCAACCACTGGCACAGGCACGACCATGGGCATCCTGTTCTAGGTATCCCAACTTGAGCTGGGGGGTTGACCAGAGGACCTCCAGAAATCCCTTCCAACATCAACCATTCTGTGATTCTGTGATTTGAAAATATATCTTCTCCATATTTGGGCTGTACACGGTTCTTTTAGATTTTGCATCTGCAAACTGCTAAGCATTATAGTGATCTGAGTAAAACAGAAAATATCTTCAATGCCTACCTTAATGTTTCAGCATTCTATAGGTTCATCTGTTTCTGAACTCCTAGGTTTGTTGCTCTGACTTCTTCTCCTCAACACATCAGCCCCCAAAGAATTTCAGTTCCTCCTCCCATGATGCAGAGACAGACTCCACAGCCTCCTCATCTTCAGCAGCCTGCTGGAATGCACCTAAAGACATATGAATCAGCATCAAATCCTTTTCAGCCAAATAGTCTCCACATCCAAGGTAAGAAAGAAGCTTCATCATTGAAGTTAGTTGTTTGTCACTGCTGCTTGGCTTCAAATAAAGTGTTTCAAGTACTGATGCTGGTATTTCAGGGGCCTTTTCCTTCTGAAAGATATAGTCTTCTGGGACCTTGCCTTCAGGATTTCTTGAAATTCATAGTTTAGCTAATGTTTATGCATCTTATTATGGAGTGACAAGTTTTGCTTCAGATTGATTTTCAATCTGTTATTGAAATAGAACTGCAAGTAATTAATTATGTGTTGGCCTCCAATTTTAATTTAATATTGTTATGCTTCTTATCACTCCTAACTTTTCTCACAAAGTGTTACCAGGTTTTCAAGCAGTGGAATATTTTTATCCCTTGCAATTGTGTAAACTTCTTCTTTCATTAGCATACATGTCTCACAGAGTTGTGTTCCCACTTGCACTATGTAAACAGTTTCTACAAAACTTCTTTCTCTCTGTTTGATCAGTCAACTACAGACTTACATAGCCATGAAGAAAATTAACAGCAGCTGAAATCAATATAAGGTTGTTTTTCAATTTTTTTTTTAATCTGGTACAAAGCCTGAATGGTAATTAACCTTAGCATTTCAGAAATGTGTTGACAGAAGTACCGCTGTTGCCTTTCAACTGTTTAAATATATGTTTGTCATATTAACATACACAAGGTGCATTTTTCCTCATATTGCATTTTGATAGTCTTTGGGATTCTGCTTCTTGATCAAGCTTCCTGAGAATTATCACAGTAGATATCATAAGAAACATACTTGGAAAAAAAAAAAAAAAAAAGAGGCTTATTTCATTTATTTGCTTTCCATGATGTAAGCAGTCTCTCTAGAGATAGCAATGAAGTAGGATCCCAAGGTACTTCACAGAATTCATGAGTGAGAGTGAGGGGAAAAAGGAATGTGCCAGTCTTGTTTTATTGTTATTGTAGTAGACCACATACATATTTGTGAATTAAGATGATGGCTAGTGCTGGCAAAATAATGAAAGAAAGAAAAAAAAAAACTCTTGCAAAATATTCAGTGCAATATAAGCTGACATTTCTTTAAAAAATCGTTAGCTGATATGAGTTAGCTATAATAGAGTGGCTATATGGGCAGCTATACTAGTAAGTTATTTTTTCATTAGCAATAGTCAGATTTAAATAAATAGAAACATTTCTAGCTTTCCAAATTTGCAAGTCCATCTGGCAATACAATGTGTGATATGTCTGTATTGCTCTTCCCTGTCATTCTTTTTCCTTTAGTTCTTTACATTCTCATACTACCAAATGATTACTTGATATTTGTGTAATTAACCTAGTGAACGATGTAGAATTGAGCTGCAAAGAAATACCATTTTGAAGCAATTCAGGCAAAGACAACTCGAAAGAATTCTCACTCACAATGTATATTTATTAATGGCAATTGTAATTATTTCCTTAAGAAAATATCTGAGAGAGCTTTGTAATGCCAAGCAGAGAGATGACAGAAACAGATGTCAGTCAGAAACTTCCTACCTTATGGAAATGATAATCATGGCAGTCACAGCCTGTGACATATCTGTAATTAAATCTCTGTCCCCTTTCAGTGAGATCAGGACTCTATCATAAACTTATATGGACCAGGATTTCAACAGTGAATTTAAGATGGGCTACGTACTTTTGATTTTCAGATGTTCAGCATCATTCAGGGCAAGGCTTTGCATATGATAAACAACAAGAGCTTCTTGCTTTTAGATGAGATTCTTGTAATATACAGCAATTTCATTAAATTTAGAAGTGTTTAATTTCCCTCAGGAAATAATATTATCATAGCAGAAAAATTATTGTTCATTCTGTGTCATGACTTCTTTGATCTTGGGGATAGTGTATGCATTCAGAGAAATGTGATTGATGTAACCTTGTGTGTATGTTGTTCATGTGTGTGTTTTAATTAGTTTAGTAATGAATAAGTGATAAAATTCAGAGTTACAATCCTGAGAAAGTTTGTTCAGTTTCTGGAAGTTTATCACCCAGTCCATTTCCGTTTTCTGTTTTTCCACAAGTGTGTGAAAATGTAGGAAACTGTTGCCACAGGTAGTTCTCTAACAGGTAATCTCAAAAGAAGGGTCAGGTATGGTCAGGGTCTAGGGCCTGAATTTTTTATGGCTTCATGTTATCCTGCATCATGCAGCTGGTGCAGTTAATTTGGATATAGCACCATGTGAACCAAGTCAAAAGGTCCTGAGATCATAAGATTTTGCTGTGTCATATGTGGATTGTAGTTCAAAGAGCTCTGCATTGTGACCTGATTCACTGCAGAAATGGAGAAAGACATTTCGAAAAGTGCTGAGTAACTGACTGAAAGAAAATGATGTCCCTTCTTCTGATTCTTCTTGTTTATGACTGCCTGTTTTATCAGATGGATATCTATGACACTGAATTCCAAAAAGAAAATGAATTTTTCTGTGCTTTTCAATTCTAAAGAAAAATAGATGGAGACTTGGTTTATCAGTTAATGAAACAGTTTTATGCACTTCCCTAGTCCTCTCTGCACCATGGTGGTTACATGCTAATGGGTCAAAGCTTCTCAGAGTTTTCTAGACAATATTCTTTTGCTGGAGTAGAGAATGAGCAGACGTAGAGGATGTGACTCACAGTAGCTCAACCCCAAGGTAAGTAGTTTTTCTGCCAGGCTTCAGCTAGTAATAGCCAAAGTTATTGCCAGATTGTTCTGCATCGGGAACAGGATGCTGTGAGAAAGGCACAAAAAGAGAATGAGTACACAGCAGTGTGAAAGGACATTTCAGCATGTGTCTTGAGGGGTCTTGCCAGCTGGCTCAGACCATCAGATTGAAATAATTGTTACTGGTAACTTGTCTGACTCAACAGTAAACTTTCAGAGTGTGTCCTCTTGCTGGTTGAGAGAAAAGTTGACTTTAAAAGCTTTTTTTTTTATTATTTTTTTTTAAAGGACACAAAAGCTGTCAATAGCTATGTAATTTATAAGTCAATTTTTAGATGGCAATTGTTTTTTTGTTTGTTTGTTTGTTTTCTTTTATTTTGCTTCAAATGCTTCTTAAATGTCAGAATTGAACATTTAAGAATTGAAAAGGTTGTAAATACCTAACATGTTTTACAGTATGACTCAGTTTTGTTCCAGTTAAACTTTAAAAGAAAAAAAAAAATTAAACTGTCATCTTAGAGCTATCACTGCCAAGTGCCTACAGCCCCTGAGAAGGACAATGAAAGCTGCAAGCATTCAGCCTCTCTAAAATGAGCAGAACCTGTGACCTCATGCCTACTGAACACATTTGCAGGTTGCTTTTGAAGATGAACCCCTCTTCTTATTATTTTCTTCTTTACCTCTTTTGTATAAAGGCAAAGTATTATTGTCTCTGTGTTTTTCCATGAAACTGCTCTGCCCAAACCCTTGCTCTATAGGTGTAAGTTAGACATTTTTCTCACATTGTGCACCAAGAACTGTCTTTCAAGACTACAGCTTAAAACACAAGGACTGTATTTCACTCAACATTGTTACCTAGACCTCTCTGTAAGTTCTGAGTTCCTGTGCATAGGTTCAGGCTGTCTTTTCCTGGCCATGATACTGCCTGATCCTGATGCCCTGAAATAGTGAATAGTGAATAGTTTTTTGTCTCAGTTCATGCATATGTTATACATGCCAATATTTTTTTGCTTCCTTGTAGGAGACCACAAAAATATAGTCTCAAAGGAAAAATGATTTGAGTAATAAAACTCCTAAGCCATCCTTCCTCTCATATGGCAGAGAATCAGTAATATTACATAAAGCTGATATAGATTAGTTTGCTTAGCAATAAAGATTATTACGTTAGTTTAAGAACCAATATTATTAGTTTAGCAAAAGGAATTCATAAGTGATAGTTCTAAAACTTTCCATTTCATCTTTACTAGTTGAACAATCTTGTTTTTCCTCAATAATTTTGCACTGGGGACATAATATAATATTTTTATCTTCTGTCTCAATGATTTTGCCTCACGAGAAGTGCTGAAGTCACAATAGAATACTTTTGTCTTTTGCCTCAAAACATGCAAGGACATTTTCCTTGGGTTCTACATACACTGTTTTTAAGAAGTGTCCCACTATGGCCTAATAAGCAATGGAAATCTTCCAAACTGAGGAAAAGTGAATGAAAGTTAGTCAAAGGTTTCAGTGATGAAGCTGATGGTGAAAGAAGGGGAAGAAGTGGGTGGGCACTCGACCATCCTAAATACCACTGAGCACGCCCAAAGGGACATTAGCACATATCTACAAGATGTTGAAAAAGAGTGAATATGTATACTAAAGTACTGCATGTGTATGTCTTAACTGTATAAACATAGAACCTGAACTCTGAGAGTGCACGCTTGCTTGTAAAGTTGTCTGGTATGCATCATGAGGAATAAAGGAGTGCCTCTTTCTAACACCACATTGGAGATAGAGGGTTTTCTTCCCAGATTTCGGATGACAAAGTGGTACAGCATGTTTCACACTGCAACCTTTTTACTTTCCCATCCATATTATCTACAATTTGCCTTATCTGTACATAGACACAGCGCAGCTTTACTGAACAGCAGTTATGGCACCCAGTCCAGCAGAATTTTGTGAACTGCTCTGTGATCATTGTGAGTTTCTAAGCATAGTATACCTCTGTAAAGGGATATGAGGTTGGAAGGTTTGTTTGTGTCAGGGTGTGGAAGTGCACAGACACAAAATTATGATTTTTAAAGTATGCTTTATTCTTAAGTCTTTATTCTTAAGAAGTTGATGCTCCATTTCTCATCAGTAGCAATGAACAAATGAGCTGACGGTGTCACAAGGTACTTAAACATATCCCTCTTAAATATCATCAGTATGTTGTGAATCCATTATTCAAGCTTCCATAAAAGGATCTTCTCTGCTTTCTACTTACAGTCATCTATCTTCTGGAATAGCTCCCTGACGTTTTCTCTACTCTTACAGAGTACCCAAAGGCCTTTTGTCATATTCTATTGAAGAGCAAGAGAGACTCTAATCCTGTGCATACAAACAGCAGGCCCCATGGATCATTAGTTAGCAGCCTTTTAGAGTGTCTCACGTGTCCTCACTATCAGCCAGCTGTCTGAACATCAGTGGTAGATCCTCAAGATTTGATTCATTTTTTCAATTTTTCAGCAAGACTGAATCTGCTTTTTTTATTCACACCTTACTTGAGTAATCTTCCATTAAATTAAATTAACTCTTTTTTTAGATTCTTCAGGCAGTAGCCAAGTGCAAGCTCTGGACATTACCAGTTTAGACAGCAGAAATACAAAGTTAAAGAAATCCTGTGAAAAATCTTATCTAGTCAGTCAGTGCTCTCAGAAATCATGTCAAGACCAGAAAGTCTATGAAACAAAATGCATTAGGAATTAATAGTAACTGGAGGAAGTCTTGGGGAGCATCATTAGAAAGCTGCTTTGCCACAGGAAAATAACTGAAATCTTGGTGCTACTGCAGTGAGGATTTCTCCATTCATTTCTCATGGTCAACATTACATGTGCTATCATTTATTATCTCTATCCAGGTATTTTTCTGACCACTTTTTTTCATTCTTCTAGGTTTTTATGGACAGCTTCAGACTTTCTGCCCTTCGCATTATCCTGACACTCAGAAGAACGTACAACACAATGTTTCTTGCAGTATGGTTCCTCCCTTTGAAGACTGTTTATTTCCTGCATCAGTGGGTCAGGCAGGACTTGGTGTCTTTCATCGAACTTTTTCAGCTCACTCTGGTATTGCAGGTAAATGTCAGCTGGGGACTTTCTGAATGGTTGTGTACAGTTTCTGTACTTAGACATATTTGCTTCAGCTGTGAACGTGACTGGGAACAGTCATGACAGAGTTGACTCTGCTAAGAGAAGGTGGTTTTCAGACCTTTGTGGAGTGGTGGACATTGGAACAGTCACCATGTGTCACTGCAACATCTAGCATGCATGCAAACAGTGTGCTTTTGAGTGTTTCTCAGGGATATAATCTTCTCTGGTAGTCAGAGAGTCACTAGCTCGTATATTCATTTTGAGATACAATCCTTTGAGACTTATGAGACTTATGTGATATTTGTGCAGCCACGCTGGTCTGGTAGAAGAATTGCAGCAGGGACCTGAGATGACTTAAACCCTCAATTTTGCTTTCTGTTTTGAAATTCATTTAGTCACATTTCCATGACACTAAGTGCCTGAGTGCACATTTTTCTTTTCACACTTAATTTAGTCTTTTCTTAACTGAAAATGCCTAAGGGTCTTCTGTGCTGCTCTGGAGAGGAGAAAGTTACCTCTGTGCAGAGAATCAGCACAAGACAATGAATCTGGTCATAGGGCCTAATTGCAAATAATGCTGTCGTTTTTTCTTGTCTTTCCATACAGGATGATTTCACTTAATGGTTACTGCGCTTTGAAATCTCTTTTACATCTTATCCTTAAGTAGTGCAGTGAATAGCCAGTGCAGCCATGTCACTTCAGAGCAGAGTCTCACAGTATAAGAAGATGAAAATTTTTAAGCAGTTATTCCTCTGCTCACATCTGTCATATGCTGAAGTTAGTAACTTCTTTGCTAGGGGGCTGCTTTATGGCAGTTGAGTTATACAATACTTTATTGTCTCATATCATACACTGAGTATGGTGAGCATGAAGATTATGTTAAGAAGTATAGTAATTGAAGCATCCATTAAGTGGACAAATGTTAGCTGTGATAAAGTCTGCTGTAATTCAGATTTCATAGAACTTGCCTTGGTAAGCAGTAGGTTACATAACTATTAATTTTATACCTACATTGGCTTGCTTGTTGTTTGTCCATTTGGTTAGAAGCAATGTCCAGTTCTCTGCACAAATATTAGGGTATTCTCTGTGATACAGTTGTCTTAGTTAATGAATTATTTCTGTATTTTTTCCAGTTTATGATTTTCCAGCAGGGCCCACAGGTGTCTTTGGTGATTCGACTCACAGCATGCCAGAGGATAGCAGTTTCCTACAAATAAATGCAGTGGATCATTGTCCTACTCAGCTTTCTTCTGTCTACACTGAAGGCTAAAATCATCCAACTCTAATGAGAACCTGATTCCCTTTCATATTGCCCTTTTGATTTTTCTCTACAAAATTTTTCTCTCTGTAAAAATGCTGTGTGTGAATATGGGTGGATAAACATACAAACTGGAGAGGAAAAAAGAAATCACCAAGCATTCATCCTGTAATCAGGCAGTCATCTGAGGAGAACATTTGGAGAAGGAAAATTTTGCCAAAACCTTAGCAATTGTTTATTTTCTTCTGTGGCACAGCAACTCCATTTTTTTGTTCTTTTTAACTTCTCAAAGGGAATTCAGAGACTGAATAAGAAAACTGTTGGCTATCTGAATAGTTGTAACCTTTGAGAAGTACACTTTAGAAAATTCCTTTAAAAAACAAACAAACAAACAAACAAACACAGAGAAAAAAAAGAAAAGAAGAAGAAGAAGTAAAACCAGACTATACTGCAGACATTTCAAAGATACACAACTTTTGGAAGAGTGTTTGTATACGGTGCTTCTGAAGATAAAAATACACCAACAGAAAAAGGGAGAGAAACTGGACATACATCCTGAAGGATGTCTCCAATTACCCACTGGAGGCATGTGTATATCTTCTTTCTGAGGCCAAAGAGCATTGGTTCTAGATTTCTTACAGGCCTTGGTTTAGGTGACTTTCCCATCCCTCTGTATTTAAACCGTATAGTGTGGCCATTGATATTTTTCCAACATTTCTTCTGACCTAGTTCTTTTTTGCAGTTTATAAGAATACCTAAATGCACTACGTGAGAAGGTACATGGACATAATCTTTATTTAGCACAACAGCTAGGAAAGAAGATTATGTTCTAACTTTTTGTTGATTTTAACTATGTTGTAGAGCTTTATTGCTGTATGTGCTGTAGTACTCTGTAGGAAAATTTAAAATACTTTTCCTTAAATTCCGTAGATTTAAAAGCAATCCATAACATTTCCAGAAAAACAAAAACAAAAACAAAACCCCCAAAAACCAAACAAATGAACAAAAAACCACAAAAAAACTACTCTTAAGTCTGCTATGTTCCCTGTGATTATTCAGAGATGTAAAACTGGACTTGTTGGATCTGTGTCTTCTACTCAGTGTCTGGCTCTGGTTCATGTATTTTGTACAATGTACAATAAGATTAGATTACCTGTGTAAGCCACAGGGGATGTGATAAAACCAGTATTTTGCAGTACAGATATGTCATCGCTGTGGTGATATATAGCTTGAGAGTAACTGTAATATCATGTAAGACTGAGCTTTTAGGATTATTAATCCACTTTCATCTATATTGTGGACTTACTGCATAGTATGCATCATAATACTCCTACAACCTGTTTTAATCTCTGAAAAAAAAATCAGAGATTCTTACACACTGACTAGATGGTAACTATCCTTCTGAAATCACTCAGCAGTTAAAAAAAGATTGTTTATGCACAATTTTTCTTATCCTGAGAAGCTTTTCAGAGTTGCTGAATGCAGTTTGTGTCAAATTCCTTATTTAACTTGCTGTTCTTTTTCATAGGTGAATTTATGTGCAGACATTTACAAACACTGGTAATCTTCTGAGGACTGTATTCCTGAATTATATTCTTACATACAAGCATATGTGCTTCTGTATTTTATTAAGAGATTTTCATTCAATATATGCAAAGTAGCTATGAATAAACCATGTAGATAAATTATTTAAACCAAGAAGTAAAATTGAGGCTTAAATACAGAGAATTCCCTAGTAAATTCTTCCCTTTTTTATTCTGTTTCTCACATTACATGTAAATATGTCACTCTGCTTCAGTTTGAATTAGTAGGTCTTGTTGTTACCATGTTGGGTTAATGTTGTTACCATATTGGGTTCTCATTGGGTTAAATGACATCAGGCTTCTATACACAGGTACAAGATTACGGGGAACAACAGGCCTCTTAGCCCAACTTCAGTACTGGGGAAAGTTATGGAGCAGATTATCTTGAGTGCATCACACAGCATGTGTGGGACAACCAGGGGATGAGGCCCAGCCAGCATGGGTTCATGAAAGGCAGATCTTGCTTGACCAGCCTGATCACCTTGTATGACCAAGTAACCTGCCTCCTGGATGAGGGAAAAGCTGTGGATGTAATCTACTTAGTCTTTAGTAAAACCTTTGACCCTACCTCCCACAGTATTCTCATGGAGAAGCTGGCAGCCCAGGATCTCAGGAGTACAGCTGTCAATGGCTTAGTCAGGTGTACTCTTTGCAGGGTAAAGAACTGGGCTGGGCCTAGAGAGTGATGGTGAATGGAGTTAAATCCAGCTGGCGACATGTCATTAGTAGTGTTCGCTATGGGTTGGTATTGTAGCCAACCCTGTCTAATACCTTTATTGGTGATCTGGACAATTTGAATGTACCTTCACTAATTTTGCAGATGACACCAAGTTGAGAGGAAACATTGGTCTGCCTGAGTGAATGGCCCTAGAGAGGGATCTGGACGGGCTGGATTGCTGCAACAACCCCAAGCAACACAACAGGCCTGGGTTGTAGTGCCTGGAAAACTGTGCAGAGGAAAAGGATCTGGGGGTATTAGTAGACTGGTGAGGCCGCAGCTCTAGTACTGTGTTCAGTTTTGGGCCCTCACTACAAGAAAGGCATTGAAGCCTGGAGCATTTACAGAGACGGGCGACACAGCTGGTGAAAGGTCTGGAGCACAACTCTTACAGGGAGCAGCTGAGGGAACTGGAATTCTTCAATCTGGAGAAGAGGAGGATCAGGGGGACCTTGTATTACTCTCTACAGTTCTCTAAAAGGAAGTTGTGGTGAGGTGGGAGTCGATCTCTTCTTCCTGCTAACGGTGATAAGACTAGACATAATGGCCTGAAGTTTCATCAGAAGAGGTTCAGGTTGGATACTGTGGAACATTTCTTCTCTGAAAGAGTGGTTAAACATTGGAACAGGGTGCCCAGGGAAATGGTGGAGTCACCATCCCTGGAGGTGTTCAAGAAAAGTGAGGATGGACTGATAGAGATTTAGTGGGCATAGTATTGATGGGTTGACAGCTGGAATAGATGATCTTTGAAGTCTTTTTGAACCTTAATGATTCCAAAACTCTAAGATACACGGGGAAAAAAAAGACAGCTCATTTGCATTACTGTATCATCAGACCTTTTTAGTAAAGCTTTAATTTTGTGCTGTCTTAAAGCCTACTCTGTGATCTCTGCACACAAGTAATTTGGTTCAGCAGGAGTAACTATGGTTGCCGAACACTTCAAGTTTGTAGGACTACATTTGTTTCTTCCAAAGTCAATAGGAGCATAATTGGGCCCAGTGTATACAGATGCATGTATATGTAAATTTATACTTTCATATATGTAGAAATGCTTTAAGATTCTCTTAACCACATGGCTATCCAGAATTTGTCAGTTGCTGTGTACAGTACTGAAGTATTGCTACTGACCACCTTGATTATTAACACTTCTGAAATATTTCTTCTGGTATCCGATTGCACGAGCTGTACAGTAGAGAGGGCTTTCAAGTTATGGGTGGTCCTGATCAAAGGGAAAGCAGGAAGACATAATTCAAAAAGGGTGTGATTTTCATATTCATCAATTACATGTGAAAAAGGAAACTTTCGTAAATCATTCATTCATTCTTTCATAAGAACGGATATATAACTTGTATATATAGACATTTATAATGCACAGCTTTCTGTGATCCTTAGTCTTAAAAAGGACCTGTACAATCCAATTAAGCACATAACTGTGGGTTACTGGTCTATAAAATGGTATGCCTTTGTTTACTTATGTGTCATAGACAAGGGGGATTCTTAATGATTATTTCATCATTCTTTTTCCAGTCAGGCTCAGTTTGGAAGACTAATATATTACCGAGCACAACTGTAATAAAAAAGAAAAAAAAAAAAAAAAAACATTTTTTATCTGATGTATTTTGAATATTGAAGTAGGATTTTGTGTTTATCATGTTATAAAAAAAAAAAAAAAATGGTGCTTGTGAAAATACATAGTGTAATGCCAGTTACTGACTTACCTGCAAATACTTGTGCCTCAGTGATTTTTGTGTTATTTTTCTAGTTGCTGGATAATGTTAATTTTCAAAAGGGATTCATATCTAAAAGATGAAATTATTTTAGACTGTGGACATTAAACAATATTATAATGAAATTAT
Source organism: Gallus gallus (assembly GCF_016699485.2). Classification (NCBI taxonomy): domain Eukaryota; kingdom Metazoa; phylum Chordata; class Aves; order Galliformes; family Phasianidae; genus Gallus; species Gallus gallus. Next base: position 27,352,211 of record NC_052572.1, on the reverse strand, counting down.
TTACAATCATTCTTTCATACACTTCTTTGTTTTTAGATTCATTGCATTAGAAATGGGTCTACACTGGATCTGAAAATTCAGAGAGCACATTGGGTATTTGTGTGAGTGTTTGAGTGCATGGAAGTGCATGTATTTGAATCTCCTTCTCTATGTATATATATACATATGTTTATACATGCGTACACATAGGTGTTGTTGTTTACTAGTACTGGATGTTGAAGTACTTCATTCCAGACACAATTTGTCAAATTATATTGTATTTTCAACTTTCTCTGAAGATATGTGAATATAAAAATTACATTTTAACTGTTTATTCTCTTTTCCTTGTGTAATTTTATAGCAAAGTTTTTCAAATAGCACTCTTTGTTGTTTGTGTGAAATTTTTATATGTTTTCCATTTTTTAGGATCAGGTAAAGGTAAAGTCAACAACTTAAAATTAGCTGGATGAGATTTTATTTAAGAAAAAAAGTCCTTCTATTCTGTACAGAAAGCAGCATCTTGTGTATTGTTTTTTACACAAAGCACTATGGTGAGAAGAGAAAGTTGGAATAAATTTTTCAATATATTTATCCATATTTACATATACAGATATGAAGTCCATTTGACATACTATATGTCTGGCTGATATTTGTTCAAAAGTCATATCTGTCATATACCATGAAAAATAAATGTTTAAAAGAATTAATTACACTTTTTTTCTCTATTAATATGTGTAAATTTTGTGATTTGTTAGTTATTTTTCATATAATCATAAGTTATTTTATCCTATTTCATATTTTTTTTAATGTAAAAGGTAAAAAGAAGGGTGTATGGACACAATACAAAATAAAACTGAAAATATATCTCAATGATATGTTTATTAGAATGACTTATTTTGAGATGCCCTGAAGAAGACTGCTGTAGTCATTGTCCTTCACTAGTATTTGTGTGCATTAGAATAATTAGGAACAGATGGAAAATGTATATATATATATCTCAAAGATTTCTTCTAAATAATACTTGGGCAAGAGTTTTAAGACTGGATTTAACTGTAGTTACAGTGAGGCTAGAGATTTAGAGAGACAAGTGTATTCCTCTGTATATTTACACCCCTTATGGAGGCACAAATAAAATAGGAACATTTAATTCCATTTTTGTGCAGTGATAATTTTTATTGTTTTCTTTTTTAACATAGCTTTCCAATCAAACTTTATCAAACACGATTTTGTTTTTCTGTTTGGCTACAGCAGTGTTTCTAACATACACTAGCAATTGAGAAGTTGTTTCAGAGCATCTAATTTGAGGAAAAGGCTTTTTTTTTTTTTTTTTACTATGCATTAGGGAAAATGCTGACAAAAGATAGATACTGAAGTTGATGTATGCTAATGTCTACTCTGTCCAAAATACATTCTGAAAATCCAGTGTGCTTATGAAGACACAGATTGTCTCTTACCATATACATAAATTAGACTAGAAATCTAAGAAGAAAAAGAAAACTCATAAATTATTCTGATGCAAATATACTTAAATTTTTAAAGAAGATTGAAGTGGCAGTAACAGTGAAAGATGGGGCAAGGAACAGTCAAACACTTTTCTAAAAATGGGGAGAAAAGTATGTTTTTGCAGCCCTTTGAAAGTAAAGATCAAAGTTGATTTTTTACTAGAATTACTAGCAAGATCGGCTCTGAGTCAACCATGAACAGATCCAAAACTAGTAAGCCCACATTCGCTGACTGATATGTGTGTGACTTTAGGAGTGGTTTACCACAAATTATCTCTGCCCAGGGAATTCTCACACTGCATCTTAGTTTAATGTAGGAAGCTTGTCCCATGGCTTAGAAAATGCCGTGAGCTACCCTGAAGAACTGTGATTTGCTGGATTTTATGTTTTACCATTCATTTTTTCTCCTTGGTAGAAACAGCCCATAAAATGAGAAGTATACCAGTTCTGTACACAGTGTGTTGTAACATGAAATACCTCAAAGCCATGTACTTTTCTCGGATTGATTGCCTGTACTGGGTCATTTTTTCATGATGCCCTGCAGCCTCTCCTATGGCAAAATAGAACAGCATAATAGAGAAACTAGATGACAACTAACTTCCTGCAGAGCTCATCATTTCTGAATGCAAGTAGGCTAAATTTATTATTCTATGAAGTATGGGTGTTTCTTTTTTCAGTCCTATCTTTTTAGTGAAAACCCTATTTGAAACATGAGAATTTGTCATGAGACAGAAATTGTTCATACAATTATTAATTACAGTTACAGGAGTTCTCCCATGCACAAGTGCCAGAGCTGCAATCTATTCCTGTATTCATAACTAACATGTCCTGATGAAAAGTAGTTTAATAAAGCTCCATTTGCTATGCAACTAGGTCCTAAGAAAAAAAACAAGCAAACAAACCCAACGTTCTAAGCTTATTCTTATTTACTATGTCTAATTAAATGTGTCTTGTATTTGAAGTTAGAGTGACTACTTCTATATGAAAACACAGCATTCATTTTCCTAGGCTATGATCCTCAAGCAAATCAGGAAAATGGTGTGATACTTCTTCATATCCTGAGTCAGTAAGGATCTTACTGTTTCCTACCCTGATCACTTTACCACTTAAAATATCATCAAATGCATCTTGAAGTACCTGCTTTATAAAAGCATTTTAAAACCATATCCATTAACCATTGTAAATAAGCCTGCTCAAGAAGCAGCATAAAAAAGTTTCTCGCATAATCAGCAGTCTTAAAGTGGGCAGTTTATATAAGACTTTGTATCTTCACTCACTGAAATTTAAAGCTGCAGGGAATAGAATGATAATAGTCCTATAGAATGAAAAATGCTAGATTTTTAAGATTTCTGTGTCTTCTTCCAAAAGGCTAATTTATATTTTGGGTCTGTCTTCCCTGAAAGTACAATGCTTTCATTTAGAAGGAAGGTATGAAAAATCATTCTACCACATCTTCCCATGCCGTTAATAGATTTACAGCCAAAGTAAATTTACCCGGCAGTCAGTATCATTAATTATTCACAAATGACCTGGGCTAGTTCAGTGGACTGTAACAAAGAATGCCTTTCTGTGTCTAGTTAAAAGTTCCTACATACCTTTGTTATAACTAGAAAATACAAACCTCATGCATGGTTGCAACTAGATACACAGGATAAAGCATTACCTCTAGGTAGACAGATGGAAATGTAACTATTTCCTCAATATCATACATTTTTTCTTTCCACCAAAAATGTACTTGAACCTGCCCATCAGTGGGCCCCTGCAGGCATGACTACACATGTAAATCACCCAACTTCAGCTATTCTGGCTATGGGACCAGTGAAATTGATTAAGCTGGGGGAAATAGAGGTGACCTGGCCTTCTCATTTCCCTTAATATCCTCTGAAAATATCAGCATAAATCTGTTGGGGAAAAAGAAAAAAAAAATAGAGTAGAATAGAAAAGAGAAAGGAGAAAGGGAAAGAGGAAGAATGGAGAAGAATAAACAAACAAAAACAAAACACCAAACCCCTCAAAAATACATTAAAAAAAAAAAACCTACTAGAATGTGACTGACATATTTACGATCATGACAAGACTGAAAGCACTGTTATTTCACTTGCTAGCCCTCCACTCTGTAGTGCACAGGTTTAGTTCTGCCATAGCTATCTGCAGTTGAAGGGAGGGAATACTGTGTTTTAATGCAAATTAAATTAATCTTGCCTGAGTGATGATCCTTGGCAAAAGTGAGTTAAAGTAGTAACAATGGGATAGCTTTTTCTTCAGGGAATACTGTTAGATGGCACTGTGATAGCACTAAACCTTTACTCATGGTTGGTTTGATTTTTATCCTGTGAGGAGTCAAAAAAATCCTTTCGAGTGGGAGTTTTTACCCTAGCAATTTCAAATCTTTCAAAACTGCATTCTGCCAGACACATATTTTTCAGTCCTTCTCCAGAGGCCAAGGAAAGAATGTCAAGCTTCAATTTCAGTTTTCTTTTTTGTTGCTACATTGAGACAGTCAAGAAGAGCATTACATATAGTGGTGATCTTATGGTCTTGGTACATATTTAATAGAAACTATATTAAAATTATTAAATTCATTTTAGAGAATCTGCTGAAATATAATCTGAACAATATCAGTAATTTCTACTGTAATTTCTCTAACCAAACCTGAACCAACGTTTGCAAAAAAGTCAGATTACCTCAGAAATGGAAATGCTGTTGATACCAGAAAAAAAAGGGTAGACCTGCAATCCAGTGCTACTCTTAATTATTTTTACATTTTTTTCTGCTATTTACAGTTGGTATTAGATACTCTGCAGAAACTATTAGATGCAGAATTTGCACTGGAAGTTGGGCTTTACAGCTTGGTAGGACTTCCTCATAGAAACAAACTGTTATACATATTCCTGAGTAAACATACCTTGGATGAAGGGGGGAGATCAGATGATTTTAGCTTCATAATTCTTCGTTTTATTATCAAATCTTCATTAAACAAAGGGACATATAGGAGTAAGTTGAGGGAAGACTAATTGGCCTAATCTCTTTCCCATGCTTTACTGATGGAGCTGTGAAGTCTTTCACTAAATGAAGTATAGACATATGCAAGGCTGTTGTTCTGTTGCTCAAGTCAATATGCACGGTGAAGTCTGTTAGCTGAGAAACAAAGATCCTTGGTTGAAATTATGACTAAATGGGAAGGGGAAGGGGGAGGGGGGGGGAGGGGGAGGGGGAGAGAGAGGGGGAGGGGGAGGGGAGGGGAAGGGAGGGGAGGGGAGTTGAGGGGAGGGGAGTTGAGGGGAGGGGAGGGAAGGAAAGGGAAGGGAAGGGAAGGGAAGGGAAGGGAAGGGAAGGGAAGGGAAGGGAAGGGAAGGGAAGGGAAGGGAAGGGAAGGGAAGGGAAGGGAAGGGAAGGGAAGGGAAGGGAAGGGAAGGGAAGGGAAGGGAAGGGAAGGGAAGGGAAGGGAAGGGAAGGGAAGGGAAGGGAAGGGAAGGGAAGGGAAGGGAAGGGAAGGGAAGGGAAGGGAAGGGAAGGGAAGGGAAGGGAAGGGAAGGGAAGGGAAGGGAAGGGAAGGGAAGGGAAGGGAAGGGAAGGGAGGAGGAGGGGAAGGGAGGAGGAGGGGAAGGGGAAGGGGAAGGGGAAGGGGAAGGGGAAGGGGAAGGGGAAGGGGAAGGGGAAGGGGAAGGGGAAGGGGAAGGGGAAGGGGAAGGGGAAGGGGAAGGGGAAGGGGAAGGGGAAGGGGAAGGGAACCCTCTGTAGGGTCTCACTACCCTCAAGCAGATCGACACTTCCAGCCAGCTTGGTGTCATCTGCAAAATTACTGAGGGTGCACTCAATGCCCTCATCCAGGTCATCAATAAAGATATTAAAGAGGACAGGCCCCAGCACCAACCCCTGGGGAACACCACTTGTGACTGGTCGCCAGCTGGATTTAACTCCATTCACCACCACTCTCTGGGCCCGGCCCTCCAGCCAGTTCCTTACCCAGCCAAGAGTGTATCTGTCCAAGCCACGGACTGCCAGCTTCTGCAGGAGAATACTGTGGGAGGCAGTGTCAAAGGCTTCGTTGAAGTCTAGGTAGACTACATCAACAGTCTTTCCCTCATCCACCAGACAGGTCACAGAAGGAGATCAGGTTGGTCAAGCAGGACCTGCCCTTCGTGAACCCATGCTGGCTAGGCCTGATCCCCCGGTTGTCCTGCACGTGCTGCATGATCTCCCTCAAGACAATCTGCTCCATAATCTTCCCTGGCACCGAGGTCAGGCTAACAGGCCTGTAGTTCCCCGGATCCTCCCTGCAGCCCTTCTTGTAGATGGGCTTCCTAAAATCTATGGAGAGATTGTGATGCTGTGAGTGGAAAGTAAAAACTGTGGCTTGCTATGCTGTGTAGGAGGCATCACTGTTCTTGTAAACACAATTGTTGTAATCACAAACTCCTTTAAAAAATCAAGGGGCAATCAAAGGACACAACAGATCTAGAGTCTAGTTCACCACTTGAAAAGAGTCATGAACATTCAGCCTGGAATTAAAGGGCTCTAATAACTAGGTGTCAGTTGGAAGCAGAATTGTAATTATTTCAAGCTAGCAGAAAAAGGGAATTGATTATAAACAAGTGAAATTAGCTTTAAATGTTAATTCAAAAGGCTCACAAGTGTGACTTCTTTAGGACAAACGACTAAGAATAAAAACATTCTTAGTACAATATATGTACCTATATGCCTACAATACCTACGTGGTATGTATGTACAGACACACATGAAGGACACAGGTTGATAAAAGCTTTCTTCTTTTCAAAACTCTCAAGATTCTTCCCTAAAAGAAGAGGAGAATACAAAGTTAAACTTCATTTGGAATTGTAGTTTCCAGCAATATCTGTAAGAAAATTATATAGGTTTTGCAACAATCAATCCATTGCAAACATCAGCAAAGACACAAACTATTAGTACTTATTGGAAGATAAAGGCTGTTTCTAATCTGGAAGATCCTCCAGTGGTGGTTTGTTGCCTTCTCAGTTTGTCTTAGTCACAGTGATTAGCTCACAATGCCTGGGAGCCTTGTTCCAGCTTGATCTAAGCCCTTAATAAATTCTCAATGGCACTGTACCATACGTACCCATTCGCAGCAAGTTACCATGGACACTATTATTTTGGCAAGGCAGAGTAGTATATTTTCTCTTCTCTGACTTAACCGACTTAACAAATTATACTACAAATGAGAGCTCTGCATTCTCTGGTACCAGTTCCTTCATTCCTCCCCATTCTTTGTCTCACATTTCTGGAGAGCCAGTGCCAGGTACAGAGCCTTCCTTGGTGCGCTGTGACAGTTATTTAATACACTGAGATTCACTGTGAAACTCACTCTTCATGGGAAACAGGGAAAACCTCACCCCACAGTCAGGAAGAATGTCATTCTCTCTTCCAGTTTTTTGCTGGAGTGCAGGGTAATGGAAGTCTATAAAAACATAGCAAAAAACTTAATTCAGGCCCATTTGTACTGAAATGAACCAGGAGTGATTATGCTGAGATCCGTATGGAAAGAGTCTGGCACAAGCGTGAATATCATGTCAATCCTAATAAGTGTCACAGTAAAAGCTCATCTAAATTTAATATTCTTGTGCTTGGGTGAAAAGAAGAGAAAAAGTGAGTAATCTAGTCTTATCCCTCTGAATGCTGCTGCCTACTACACTACATGGGAGACTACAAAATGTTGGACTTAATCCTATAGCCTTACCTCATGCTGCAGGCATTTAACAAAGGCAGTATTACTGAGTGCTGAGTTTCAACTAATTATCAGAAGTGAGTGAGAGAAAAAGAGCACCTGACATGATGCCATGTTAATAATCCACCCAGACATCTAGGACAACATAAGATTTTGGTGCAACAGAATTTCATGCTCTCTCATAATAAACTGTTATTTCTTCAGGAAAAGAGACAAAGCACTTGATGGAAAGTGACAGCTAATAACTGTGTTAGAAGTGTATCACCTGTTTGTACATCATTTAACCTGTGTAAGTGTGTGATGCCCTATTGCTGCGGAGTTGTATTTTAAAATGCAAGAGTCAGAAGGTTCTTTGCTTCACTGAATCTCCTGAGAGTCTCTAGTAATTAATTCTGGAAAATGTACCCAGGAATTCCAAACATGCATCTTTGTATGATGACAAAATGTAACAGGGTGCAAGGGCATTCCAGAAACAGCAGGGTGAAAAATGATGCCAGACCACACCTTTCCAAGAGGACACATTCTAAGTGAATTCTTTGCATAGCTTAGAAGTGATGTCCTCCCAAAATATATGTATACCATAGCTTGAAAAATGCTTGAGAAGCAGAATCAAGTTATGCACCACATCTGAGTAAAAGCAAAGTTGATTTCCATTTGTGATTCTGCACTTAGTATGTTGGGACACATTTTCAAGACATATTGTCCAGATTATGTTCTAGATTGTCCTTACACAAGGTCAATCAGTATCAAGCAGCTCTAAAAGTAATGAAATCAAATTTCACTAGCAGCTCACACTACTACAAGTTTAGAAGCTGAAGGAAACTGTGATGCTGGTAGGCACATCAGTAATTTACCTTCAGTGAAGGTAAATGAGCTCACATGAAGAAACAGAATCACAGAATGATTGAGTAACCTCTGGAGGTTATTTGTTCCAACTCTCATGCTCAAACAAGGACTTCTAGAGAAGTGGTGTCCTGGACATGGGCACCTCAATACAGAAAGGACATTGAGGTACTGGAGCAGGTCCAAAGAAGGACAACAAGGCTTGTGAAGGGTTTGGAGAATATGCCCTACGAGGAGAGACTGAAGGAACTGGAGCTGTTTAGTTTGGGGAAGAGGAGGCTGAGGGGAGACGTTATTGCTCTCTTCAATTACCTGAAAGGTGACTGTAGTGAGAACAGGCCGATCTCTTCTCACTGGTGACAGGTGACAGTATGAGGGGAAATGGCCTCAAGTTGTGCCAGGGGAGGTTTAGGTTGGATATTAGGAAAAACTTTGTTACAGAAAGGATTGTTAAGCACTGGAATAGGCTCGCCAGGGAGGTGGTTGAGTCACCATCCCTGGATGTGTTTAAAAACCGTTTGGCTGTGGTGCTCAGGGACAAGATTTAGCGGAGGGTTGTTGAGTTAGGGTAGTATGGTTAGGTTGCAGTTGGACTTGGTGATCTTTAAGGTCTTTTCCAACCTGAGAAATTCTGTGATTCTACGATTCTAAGACTATGTCCAGATGGCTTTTGAACAGAGAACCATAGAAAAGTTTGAGTTGCAAGGGTCCTTAAAGATCATTTAATTCCAACCTCCCAACTGTGGGAGAGAGAGAAACACTGCTGTTAACCTCCCTTTAGAAGTGATAGAGGTAACCACAAGAAAAAGAGATACCATCCAAAGATGGTGTTAGATGGTGTTAATCCATTCTAGAGGCTTTATATTGCAGCCTAAAGAGAATGGCAGCAAGTTTTATGCATGCTGCAGTAAAAAGAGCAAGGGATGTAGCAAGAATGTACTGAATATTTTGTTACATCCTTTGCTGTGTACATATGGTATTTTATCTTCTACATAGTAACATCAGTGCAATTCACAGCTGTGTAAGCAATTATCATTGACACCTATGGGACAGTAAACTTTGGGAATTGTAGAATCACACAATGAAAGGGAACATTAAGTTCAACCACCTGCTAACACAGGTTCCCTACAAGAGGACACACAGGTAGGCATTCAGGCAGGTCTTGAATATCTGCAGAGAAGAGTATTCCACAATCTTTCTGAGCAATTACACAGGATTGGGTACCAATACTAAAAATAATAGGATAGCGGCTGCCCATTACTGTGGAGGTTTTAAAATATTCTTGGGAAAGTCAGGAAAGGCCTCTCTTCATCACGTTTTGAACTCCAGGGTTAATCTTTGTTCCATAACACAGCTTTAAAAACCCACAACAGTGAGAACAGAAGGTCCCTCTGAACCAATACTGGTCACTGAGTTATTTCAATAGCATCCTGAAAGTGAAAAATAAAATTAGCAACCAGCATGTTTTTAGTAGCATTTCAAGCATTTACTTGTTTTGCCATTCAAGGGATATTTTTGCTTTAAACAAAACAAACAGTGGATGAGGGCCATAACTGTTTCAGAGCAACAGTCTTAGTAATGTGGCAGCTGCACAAGAAGTGAACACATACAAATTCTTCAAAAATTCAATATTTTGCCAGCCCAAATAACCTTGCTGACTCATATGAGCGCAAGAAACAGTTCCGCAATTCCTGAAACTGTTAATGTGTCTCATCTAGTTGGTATGTGATCTTTTCTACATTTGCTGACTCTCAGTCTTGCATGCTGCTCAACAATACTAATCTTGTTTGCTGGCTTCTGCTCTTAATATTTAATAGCCCTGGTTTTGAACTAGCTTACCCTTTTTTTTTTTTTTTTTTTTTTTTTTTTTTTTTTAGGTATGTCATTATGTTTTTTGTTTATGTTCAAAAGAATTGTAGAATCTTAGAATCATAAAATCACAAGGTTGGAAACTTACAAGATCATCTAGTCCAGCAGTCCTCCCATTCCCTTTCTACCACAAGCTACTAAACCATATCTTGTAGCTCCTCATCCAGACACCTCTTGAACACTGACAGGGACAGCGACTCCACCACCTCTCTGGGCAGGCCGTTCCAGTGCCTGACTGCTCACTGAGAGAAAAAGCTTTTCCTTATGTCTAATCTATACCTCTTCTGGTGCAACTTGCAGCCATTTCCTCTGGTCCTGTTTGTTGTCTGGGAGAAGAGGCCAAAGCCCCCCCCCATCTCAATCTCCCTTCAGGAAGTTGTAGAGTGCAATGAGGTCTCCTCTGATCCTCCTCTACTCCAGACTGAACAATCCCAGCTCCCTCAGCTGCTCCTCATAAGACTCGTGCTCCAGACCCCTCACCAGTTTCACTGCCCTTCTCTGGACATGTTCCAGGGTCTCAATGTCTTTCTTGTAGTGAGGGGCCCAAAACTGAACACAGTACTCAAGGTGCAGCCTCACCAGTGCTGAGTACAGGGGGATGATTACCTCCCTGCTCCTGTTGGGAACACTATTTCTAATGCAGGCCAGGATGGCATTGGCCCTGTTGGCCACTTGGGCACACTGTCAGCTCATGTTCAGCCAAGCATCCACCAACACCCCCAGGTCCCTTTCCTCTTCACAGTCATCCAGCCACTCATCCCCAAGACTATAGCGCTGCATGGGGTTGTTGTGGCCAAAGTGCAGGACCCGACACTTGGCCTTGTTGAACCTCATCCCATTCACCTCGGCCTAGCAGTCCAGCTTATCTAGATCCCTCTGAAGGGCCTCCCTACCCTCAGGCAGATCAACACCACCTCCCAACTTGATGTCATCTGCAAACTTACTGAGGGTACACTCAATCCCTTCATCTAGGTCATCAATAAAGATATTAAACAAGATGGGCCCCAGTACCGACCCTGGGGGACACCACTTGAAATGGGTTGCCAGCTGGACTTAACTCCATTACCCACTACTCGTTGGGCACGGCCCTCTAGCCAGTTCCTTACCCAAAGAAGGGTATACCTGTCCAGGGCACAGGCAGTCAGTTTCCCCAGGAAAATACTGTGAGAGACCATGTCAAAGGCTTTGCTGAAGTCTAGGTAGATTACATCAACAGCCTTTCCCTCATCTACCAGTCTGGTCACCCAGTCGTAGAAGGAGATCATAGAATCATAGAATCATAGAATCGCTAAGGTTGGAAAAGACCCACAGGATCACCCAGTCCAACCATTCGCCCTTCATCAATGGTTCCCGCTAAACCATGTCCCTTAACACAACATCCAAACTCCCTTTGAACACCACCAGGGTCGGTGACTCCACCACCTCTCTGGGCAGCCCATTCCAGTGCCTGACCACCCTTTCAGAGAAGCAGTATTTCCTAACGTCCAGCCTGAATCTTCCCTGGCGCAGCTTGAAGCCATTCCCTCTAGTCCTATCACTAGTCACACAAGAGGAGAGGCTGACCCCCAGCTCACTACAACCTCCCTTCAGGTAGTTATAGAGAGCAATAAGGTCTCCCCTGAGCCTCCTCTTCTCTAGACTGAACAATCTCAGCTCCTTCAGCCGCTCCTCCTAAGGCCTGTGCTCCAGACCCCTCACCAGCTTTGTTGCCCTAATGAGATGAGGTTGGTCAAGCACAACCTGCCTTTCATGAACCCATGCTGGCTGGGCCTGATCCCCTGGACACCACGCACGTGCCGTGTGATCTCACCCAAGGTGATTTGCTCCATAACTTTCCCTGGTATGGAGGTCAGGCTGACAGGCCTGTAGTTCCCCAGATCCTCCTTATGGCCCTTCTTGTAGACGGGAGTCACATCAGCAAGCCTCCAGTCCTCTGGGACCTCTCCAGACAATCAGGAGTCCTGGTAGATGGCAGAGAGCTGCTCAGCAATCACCCCCGCCACCTCCCTCAGTACCCGAGGGTGGAGCCTGTCTGGTCCCATGGACTTGTGACAATCTGGATGGAGGAGGAGCTCTCTAACTGTCTCCAGCTGAATCACTGGGGGTATATTCTGCATAGCTTCCCAGACTTTCAGATCAGGGCGTAAAGTGCCCTGAGGATAACTAATCTACCTGTTAAAGGCAGACATAAAGAAGATGTTGAGGACTTCAGCCTTCTCCTTATCCTCAGTAGTGGACACATTCCCCACCCCATCAAGTAAAGAATGGAAATTCTCCTTGGTTCTTCTCTTATCATTGATATATTTGTAAAAGGATTTCTTATTCTCTTTTACTGCAGTGGCCAATCTGAGTTCACAGTGGGCTTTTGCCTTCCTAACTTCCTCCATGCATACCTTAGCAACTTCCTTGTAATCTCCCCAAGTAGCCTGTCCCTTCTTCCATAGAGTCTCTTTTTCTTCTGGAGTCTCAACAATAGTTGACGGTTCATCCGTGGCTGTAGTACCTGTGTGAATAGGTTGATTGAAATATCAGTTTTCTTCTTTGGAAATAAATTGAAGCAATGCATGGAAAAGCGTAGTTCAGGTTTAGAAGACCTTTTAAACTTAGCTTAATTTTTTTTTTTTTCTTATCAAACAGTATTAGCAAGTCAGAATCAGGCATACAAACTCAGAGGGTGACTGCTGGAAACTGTATGCAGATTTGCTCCTTTGGAGAACTGATTTCAGGAACTTAAATACTCCTTCTAGTGTAAAAACATTTGGATGAAATTTGATCTTTAAGACGTAGCTAATTTTCTTTGAGAATCTTCTCAATGGGGCTATGGAAAGCAACACAGAGGAAATGAAGCAACTACAAATGATCTTCAAGCAGATGCTTAGAAATCTGTCACCAATGCCATGTTCTTAACTTTCCAAACCAAACCTGCTGCAAGTACATGTGGCAGCATAAGGTGACCTCAAATGTGAATTAATTGAGGAATATATTGCATGATCATACTAAAAAGGTTGATTACTTGAGGATAAAAAGGATTCCACAGTTTCATGTATCCATAGTGAAACTACAGTAGGGCCTGGGTGAGATTATTATGAGAGAGGGAGCCCACAGAAACACTGATAAATAGCAGTTTCTTCATAGGTGCAGGCACCTTTTACTTTTCCTTTATATATAAATATAAATATAAATATAAATATAAATATAAATATAAATATAAATATAAATATAAATATAAATATAAATATAAATATAAATATAAATATAAATATAAATATAAATATAAATATAAATTGAATATAAATATAGTTTTAAAAAATAGATTCTTACATGTTGTTCTTTATTTTTATTTCTTCTCTTATGATGACCACTGGGAAAGGCCTCTAAAGTAAACATCAGAAGAAAGTTTTGTGAATTACATAGCTCATATCTAATCACCAGTTCCACTTTTAAGCTCATTGTATGACAGTAATGCTAAGCCTGAGTAAGTCTTTCAACGATGCTGAGAGAAACTAGTTGCACTAGGCATCTTTCATCTTTGTCTATCATTCACCAACTATATGCTAAAAAGGCTTCAAGGTACAGCTGTAAATCTAGGGTTTCTCATTGTGCAAAATTCACCATAAGAGAGATTTTAAAAGAGCCATATATTCTGAAGAACATGTGTATCTGAGGAAGAAAATAAATAAATAAGAAAATAGAATGAATTTTAAAAGCAACAAGGTTCACCACTAAATATTCAGAAAGGTCACACAAGCCTCTGTTTTGAAGTATCTATTAATCCATGCCAGAAGATTAGAATATGTCAGTGGTTACTAAAGAAATTACTTGCTAATCCACATTTTGGCATTTCTTGGTGATAGCTGACTTTACAGAGAAAAGCAGAAAATGCAAGAAAGCAATAAAGATCTCTTTGTTTGTTTGTTTTCATGTAGGACCAATTTGTTGATGTATATGTTTCAAATGTATTTAAGGTAGCTTCCAACCTAAACCATTCTGTGATTCCACATAGGTTCCTGTTTGTTTTCAAACATAGGTTCAGTTTGTTCTCACAAAGTGGTCTACATTGGCTGTGGAAAACTAAGGCACACCCATCTGGATTTTTTTACACCATGAAAGAAAAGTTGAACTGATCTTTCGTTTTCAGAAGGAAGATGTGAAGATTAATCATACACAGCCATAATTCTATCACAGAAATGCACATAATATTGAAAGCGTTTAACTTAGACCTACCCATAAAAGACAAAATTATTTCTGCCTTATATCTAAGTTTAGTAAGTTGTTAGATTGAAGCAATATATTTGACTTCTGAAAAGTCCCAAACTCAATTATCTGATGCACAAGGCAGGCTGGTCATAGAGATTTTCCAACCATGTAACTCCATGTAGAAGACACGAGATTTACTGCTGACTTTAATCTGATGTGAAGGACTATTTTTGTACCGGAATGAATGGGGGAACACTGAATCACCAGAGTTTAGTCATAAAGATTCTATTCACCAGTCGCATAATTAAACATTAAAATCAGCACAGGAACTGAAGCGCTTTTTAATGTCTCAGTAGTATCTTTCCAGACAATGCTGAATTTTACACATAGTTCTAAGTCCTCCCTCTCTATCTTCTTTCTTTTAGACTCCAGTCAAAATTTTTGAATATTCAACTTATCAAACCCAGATAAATTTAGTTCTGACTAGATCTACAACTTTCAGAAATCTTGAAGAGATCTAAGGAACAATCTGTGGCATTAATTAATTAGATCAGGAAGGCAGGGAACGGGAAAGGGGAGAGTTCACTGGCAGCTCCAGGTAACACTGTAAAAAGCATGGAACGTACTTCTTCCTTCCAGGGCTGCATCTACAAAAGAGTAGTGCAAAAGCATGCTCCCTTCCAACTCTGCTGAACTGTGAGGAGTGTCAGGACATGAGTTTTATACATCTGTAAAGAAATCTAAGCCTAACCTGGACCTTTCTGTTAGGTGAGCACCCGTTCAAGGAGAACAACTCTAGAGATCACAACAATATTTTATATTTCCCTCAAAACTTCATTCAAACACTATAGTTCTGTATCCATCCTATTTGCAAAGGGCTTCAGATTCAGAAAACCTTGACTTAAATCTCAGAATGAAGCCAACCTGGAGCACACAAGAAGTCTTTTTCCATGTTGTGAATATATTCAGTTTTGATAAACCACTGAATGTTCAGCTCTGAGGGACAATTCAAAAACAATATGTGACACTGTATACTCACAAGTCAACACCAGCATTGGCATTTTAGGATATAGATAAACATGATCTAATCGTATTGGTATAAACTTTGCAAGAAATTCCTGTCTATGTTCTGAAAACAGATCAGTAACATTATACAGGTTATAGAGAAAAATATTATCGTTATATTTAATTATATTACTAGAAATTTAACTTGTTATATTATATGACTTAAAGTGCTGACCTACCAACTATGGCTCTGTGGAGGGAAGGAGTAATTGGAAAGTTAGAAATTGTTTTTGTTGGTCCATTACACACTGATATAATTAAAATGCAAAAATAAGGGCCTTTGAAAAGAACATCTACAGTTAAAACAATAGAACTGCACTATGATTCAGTCAGTGGATTCCGATACCAGTCCCCCACTGACAAGATGTTTTCCACATTTACAGAGGTAGACATTGTCTCACTTGAGGATGACAGCTAAATTTTGAGGTGAAAATAAGATGTCTTTGCAATTTTTCTATATTTCTAGGAAAAAGGTAGGTCTTCCTGATATGTAAAATCAGATCTTGTTAGTGATCCCATTAAAACAGAACCATAGAATGTCTGGGAGTGGATGAGATCTTAAAGATCATTTACTTCCAACCTCCATTACATGGGCAGGGACCTCATTAAGTACCTCAGCCTTCTCCATGTCTGTTGTAACCAGTTCTCCCATCTCATTTATCAGAATGGGTACACCCTTGCCCTGCCTCTTCTGACCACTGAATCTGCAGAATCCTTTCTTGTTATTTTTCACATCCCTTGCCATGTTCATTTCCATCAGTGCCTTGGCTTTCCTGATTCCATCACTGCCTGTCCAGATGGCATCCCTGTATTTGTACCAGGCCACACATCCCTGCTTCCACTACCTGTGCATTTCCTTTTCATCCCTCAGCTTGACCATCAGACTCATCCATGCTAGTTTCCTTGCTCCTCTGCTTGATTTCCTATACTGAGAGATGGATAGATCTTGTGCCTCTGAAAGGTGTCCTTCAAGAGCTGCCAGCTTGTTCTGTTCCTTTGTTCCTAAGAACAACTTCCAAGGGGATCTCATCCAAAGATTTCTTCTCTGAAGTGACTAAAGTTCACTCTTCTGAAGTTCAGAGACCTGACTCTGCTCTTTGCCAGGCCTGTATTCCTTAAGATCACAAACTCAATCAGGACATCACTACAACCCAATATGCCCCCAGTCTTAACCTTTTTAATGACCTCTCTGCATTGGTGAGGTCCAGTAGCATGTCTCCTCTTATTGGTTTGACTAATACCTGGACCAGGAAGTTCTCCGCTACATGCTCCAAGAGTCTCCTGGTTTGCTTACAGCCTCGTGTTGTTTTCCCATCAGACATCTGGATGGTTGAAATCCCTCATCAGCGTAGGATGAGTGCCTGCAAGCATGACACTTCTTGCAGTTCATGCCAGGCATCATCAGCATTGTTAACAGCCACTCCTTGACCAGGCAGCTTGTAGTTGACTCTGGCCACCAGATGTCGTTTATTGTTCTGGTCCTAAAGTTTTACCCACAACCTCTTAACTTGATTGTGTCTGTTTCTCAGAGGCAGCTCTTTGCCATCTATCCATTTCTTAACATATAGGACAACACCTCCTCCCCTCCTATCTCTTCTAAAAAGCTTGTAGCCCTTACAGAATCATAGAATCACAGAATTGCAGTGGCTGGAACAGACATCAAGAGATATCAAGTTCAACCCCCCTGCTAAAGCAGGTACCCTACAATTGGTCACACAGGTAGGCTTCCAGATGAGCCTTGATTATCTCCAGAGAAGGAAACTCCACAGCCTCTCTGGGCACCTTGTTCCCATGCTCCATCACCCTTAGTGTAAAAAAGTTCTGCAGTTTTGTGTGAAACTTCCTATGTTCAAGTTTTAGGCCATTACTCCTTGTCCTACTTGTATGCACCATGGAGAAGAGCATGGCCTCATCCATTTGCCTCTCATTTCCCTGTAGATGCTTATAAACATTAATCAGATCCCCTCTCAGTCTTCTTTTCTGCAGGCTGAACAGACCCAAGTTACTCAGCCTTTCCTCATACAGATGTTCTAGTCCCTTTATCATCCTTGTGGCCCTCTGCTAGACTCCTTCTGGGAGGTCCCTGTCTTTTTTGAACTGGGGAGTCCAGAACTGGACACAGTATTCTAAATATGGCTTCAGTACAGAATAGAGGGGCAGGATCACCTCCTACAACCTGCTGGCCAAGCTCTTTTTAGTGCACCCCAGGATACCACTGGCCTTCTTGGCTGCAAGAAGTGCCCATGCCCTTGAATACAGTGTTGCAGTTGTATAATTTGTAGGTCAAAGGTTTCTAATTGTACTGTGGTTTCCATCTCCTGCTGCTTATTTCCCATGGTGTATGCAGTGATGTAGAGGCACTTCAGTTGGGCTATTGACCACATTACCTTGCTGGGAGAGCCCTCCCTAATTCCTCTGAGAAACTTCTGAGAATTTTCCTTGCTGCTGCATTGGTGTTCCCTGGGTTTTCTTCACTCAGAAGTATATCCCTTTCCCCAGTAAAATCTGACTTAAAGCTCTGCTATTCACTCCAGTCAGTTTGCTGCCCAGAACATTCTTGCTCCACCTGGTCAGTTGCATCTCACCTGACATTAACATGCCTGGTTTCTCAAAGGTGTGATGGAGATCACAGAACTCAAAGCCAAATCCAAACACTGAGAATGCCTGCGTATCAGTGACAAATGGCTGATATTTCTGGAAGCTGACGATACTGCCTGAATTTCTGAATGTGAAATTGTAAAATACTGATCAGGAAGATTTTAATTAGTAAGCTTGTACTTTCATCACCACAGAAGGGAAATCTTGACAGACCTTAATCAAGAAAAGAACAAACATATGAATTACGTATGTCCAATGTCAAACAAACAAACAAAAAAATCTACAAGTGGTTTCCCCATAAAAGAACTTTGACACTGGGAGTATATTATTTCATTACCTGAGTTAACAAGGAAATAAATATAGAAATAAAATTTAAAAAGTAGGAAATCTAACAGTGAAGATTAAGAATAGTGAAGAGTTAAGAGATTTGCTCAACAAGAAGAATGTGAATATCATTCATTTCTTACAAGTGTAGGGCCTTGAAAACTCTTCACAGCAGAACTAAGGTAGCTGCTGAGGTGAAGAGAAGGCTTGATTTTTGACCCAGAAGATCTTCATTCCAGCAATATTGATAACAGAGAGTGCTGAAAAGCAAAAAATCATTGACCCTAGACATTCGGATTTGAAGAAAGCATTTGAGAGACTATCACATTTCTAGATATCCTACAGAACAGAAAAAAAAGTCAAGACTTTACATTCAGGTCCAGCAGGTTCTCTTTAAATAAACAGAATAAGCTCACTTGTAGGGTTTGTATTGAACTTCCAATTTTTCATTTCTCACATTTGAGGCTGGATTCACCATGAAAAACTTAGAATTAACACAGACAGTATGTGGTGTAACATCAGCATATTAGGAAAGATATTTTGAATTTCCCGATGAGCAGTTTTTTAAAATTTAGACTCAATCATCTACCATGCAAATAAGAAAAGACATTGGAATGCTGCTAACAGCAGAGTTAATTGTCTATTTAAAAAAGTATCTAATGGAAACTGCAGTAGATCCTAACAGAAGCCCTGTTAAGGAGCAAGAAAATATTACTTCCATGACTTTACAGTACACTATCACTAAAAGAGGAGATTTAGGAGAGAATGGCACAAACTCAAGTACCAGCTACATTGACCATCTTAAATTACAGCTTATTTAAAAAAAAAAAAAAAAAAAAAATCTTCAATTCTAAATGAAGATCTTCAATTCTAAATGCGAAAGTAAACTCAAACAGTGGACAGGTGCCGAGACTTTTTTTGGTTTTGAGAGAAAATGCCTTTTAAACACAGTAGGAAAACCCAAGATTTGACACGATTCAACACCATCGTACTTCCAAACTTACCTGTAAAGGAAGGAGAAGACATATGATGCATATGAAAATATGTTGTTCCATGTTTGTAAGGTATTAACAGCCAGCTGAAGGAGTTCCAGTACTGTATAGTACTTACTGAGGGGAAATATATAGCAAGTCAAGAAAAGGACATATACAAAAAGTATTCCTCTTCCTTTAAAACTTGAGAAGAAACTTTCAAACCAAAGTTAAGGATCCTTATTGCATAATATGAGTAGATGTCAGTTTTTCAACTCACTTAGAAATGATATGAATGGATGTCACCATTTCGACTTTTTTAGAAATAAATACAATTTAAAAAACAGATAAACATATAGGAAGCACATAATACATGGACAAATTAAAAACAAACAAACAAACAAAACAACAGAGACATTAAAACACTTGAGGGTTTTTCTATAAAAATCAGTAGGGATAGTGAATTGGAAGATGTCTTTTGACTATTCAATGCATTGTACTATTTTACTTTCTATAGTGCTGTTGCAAACTTCAAATTGTTTAGCCATATTGTCTATTGTTCCTCATAGAATCCATCAATTTACAGGAATAATTGTCTACTGAATTTGTTATTTTAAAAATATTATATTTATCCTTAAAAAAACTCTCTATAACATTTGTCCAAAGAAAATCCTCCAAAACTTGAATTAGTCTACTTAGAATCATAGAGTCACAGAACAGTTTGGGTTGCAAGGGACCTTGGAGATCATTTAGTTCTAATGCCTCTGCTACGGGCAGGATCACCTTCCATCAAATAACGTTATGCAAAGCCCCCATCCAACTTGGCCTTGAAGACTTCTATGGGTAGGGTAACCACAACCTGCTTGCTATCTTTAGAAGACCTTCTCATATACTGTGAGGTGAGTTAAGATCTGAGTTTAGTGTAAAACCGCTAATAGTTTGTGACTGCCTTCCTACCCCCAGTAATTACCACCCACAATAAATTTCTGTCTACATGGCCTGTTGTGGTATATTTATTTTAATACGGAAAAGCACAGACAACATGGCATGAGATGATCACGCCATTCACAGAAAAGTCAAAATTGCAAAAAAAATTAACATTTGTATATAGTGGCTTTTTAGCTGATCTGAGCAAGGCCTGCCTGCAAAACTGAGCCTAGCAGAGACTAACCTCAAGATGATTAATCTTGAAGAGACTAAATAGCGTCACAAGTGTAGAATGAATATCAACACCACTAGGAGCTTTCTCCCTAGTGTTACCAAGTAAATATTCTCGGAGTTGTGAGATAAGACCAAGTAAAAAACTACTGGAAAAACCTTTTTTTTTTTTTTTTTTTTTCTTCTATGTGCAGTTCTGAAGCACATCAGTAGTCTCTTTTTAGAGGCATCTGCTTCCAGTAATGGCAGCACAGTTTTACTTTTCGAACTTTGATGTCTGTAAATGTGTTGGTCAGGTCTTCCCTGAGACATTTTTGACATCTTTTGGTCAATTTCAAATGAATATTATATATGTACAGATTTTTGCAAATGGTCTGAAAATAGGGCAAGGAAGAGAATCAATCAGTGCTCCCATGACTCAGCGACACAATGCACCATGAACTCAGTTTGTCTTCAGACACCAAAAGATCTATAGAGATAAATTCTCCTTACGGGAAAAGTTTTAATACAAGTGCACCTCTTTTTAGATATGTAATAATGTAAGAAGCTACAGAAAATTATCACTTACTGCTCATGCAACTAGATGGTCTACAAATGGGATAATTTTGAAACTGGCTGATGTCTTGTTATGAAGGTATAATTTACAGATGATTTAGAGGATTTGTGGAAAGAGGCTAATCTATGTGACACAGGATTAGTGTTTAGTCTAATTGAAGAGTGATGGTCACTAAATGTACTCATAATATACTACAAGTAGTCTCAAGGTTTAGGCCAGTTGATATTGAGGTGCTTGGCATCAAGAAGAAAATGATTTTCAGTTCACATCTGAAAGTGTTTGAAGATAAGAGGAGAGTGCCCTTTACTTGATATTTCAAAGTTGATAAGTCTGTCAACACTGTATGTCTAACACACTTCTAGTGACCTAAGCCTAGAGACAGCAAGATCTCATTCACATTTTATCATGTATTTTATTCACAGCAGCACACATTAGCCAGCACTGAAATATAGGTACAGGAAGTGTATTGTAAGGATGTATTCTTCATTGTTCTGGCCTTTGCAAGAGGCTGCAATGTAGACAGGGCCAAATATTCTGATTTTTGCTTTACACTGTCCAGAATGCAGAGGAAATCCAGATTTGGAATGAATACAAGTTTTGCTATTTAGCCTTGTTTGCTTTTACAAGTATCTACAGGGAACAAATAACACTGGCTGCCCCTGCATTTGCTGAGAGATTCTTTTAAGTAGCACAAAAAGGATGTTTAAACTTGGGAAAAGAATAGTGCATAAAAAAGCAATTCTCAGCCTATGTTGTCTGCTAAAACAGTTTCAGAATGGTGTTAAATGTTTGAAATAAGTCTTCAGAGTGCTTTGTACTCTGAAGCTGAGTAATAGAGTTGTAGGAGGGGTACAGGAACATTTCCAAATGCCATCCTGAAGAAAACTGTGAAATTTCATCACTCAGTACATCTCACTGAGCAAAGAAAATCCAGACCTTTGATGACCCCTGGTGAATAAACTAAGCACTGCATTGAAATGGTAACCAAAGATGTGCTTGGAAGAACAGCCCAGTCAGTTCTCACCATAATAAAATATAAATAGGTAAAAAAGAACAGCAATTCCTGCAAAATGTAAGAGAAAAGAAGACAAAGCTGTTTTATGTAATGGTGAGGAAAACAGCTTTACTGCATTAGGAATATCACTAAACCTAAGAGCAGCACAGGATTTCAGGCTGTTTTATGCAGATCTGATAGGAATGAACTTTTACATTTCTGTATCCATGTAAAAAAGAGGGTGAACTTACCATATGGATTATGATCTTACATTGAAAATATCATGTTTCAATTATTGCCAACAGAATGGTAAGCTTCAAATCATACGGCAGTCACAAGGAGCACTGTGAATCTAGATATTTTTTGCATCTCCCACTGTCCCTGCCCATCTCTGTAAACATCTTTCTGTATATGCTTTGTCTTAAATTATTCCTTTCTGACTAGTGATGGTAAGACTCACATTAGACTTCATGACTGTACATAAAACTGTGCAATGCTCTACTGAAGAGTATCTTTGCATCTAAGTGGAATGTAATAATAGACCTGATTATTTACTTCCAACTTCTTAAATAAATCAGTGACTAAAATAACACAGAATATAATCTTCTCTTTAAAAGAAAAGCATCATGCAGAATGTTGCTGTGGAACTGGATAACTGTGATATAATTTCTGTTATGGAAAAATGGTGGGATGGCTCACAGTGCTTGAGTACTGCAATGGATGGCTATAAACTGTTCAGGAAGGATATGTGAGGAAGGAGAATTGGTAAATATGCCTTGCATTGTGCTGTCATTGACAAATAACAGTGAGAAGGTTGAGAGCTTATGTATGGCAGGTGTCTACTACAGGCTTCCTGTGGTTTCAGATTGAAAGAAGTTAGATTAGATGTTAGAAATAACTATTTTACAACAAGCATTGTTAAGCACTGGAACTGATCACTCAAAGACAGTGTAGATGCCCCATCCTTAGAAATGCTGCTCTGTCCTAGAAGCGTTTAAGGCCAAATTGGCTGGGGGTTTGGACTACCTGATCTAGTGGAAGGGGTCCCTGCTTCTGGCAGGTAAGTTGCAACTAGCTGGTTTTTAAGGTAACTTCCAACCTAAACCATTCTGTGATTCCACATAGGTTCCTGTTTGTTTTCAAACATAGGTTCAGTTTGTTCTCACAAAGTGGTCTACATTGGCTGTGGAAAACTAAGGCACACCCATCTGGATTTTTTTACACCGTGAAAGAAAAGTTGAACTGATCTTTCGTTTTCAGAAGGAAGATGTGAAGATTAATCATACACAGCCATAATTCTATCACAGAAATGCACATAATATTGAAAGCGTTTAACTTAGACCTACCCATAAAAGACAAAATTATTTCTGCCTTATATCTAAGTTTAGTAAGTTGTTAGATTGAAGCAATATATTTGACTTCTGAAAAGTCCCAAACTCAATTATCTGATGCACAAGGCAGGCTGGTCATAGAGATTTTCCAACCATGTAACTCCATGTAGAAGACACGAGATTTACTGCTGACTTTAATCTGATGTGAAGGACTATTTTTGTACCGGAATGAATGGGGGAACACTGAATCACCAGAGTTTAGTCATAAAGATTCTATTCACCAGTCGCATAATTAAACATTAAAATCAGTACAGGAACTGAAGCGCTTTTTAATGTCTCAGTAGTATCTTTCCAGACAATGCTGAATTTTACACATAGTTCTAAATCCTCCCTCTCTATCTTCTTTCTTTTAGACTCCAGTCAAAATTTTTGAATATTCAACTTATCAAACCCAGATAAATTTAGTTCTGACTAGATCTACAACTTTCAGAAATCTTGAAGAGATCTAAGGAACAATCTGTGGCATTAATTAATTAGATCAGGAAGGCAGGGAACGGGAAAGGGGAGAGTTCACTGGCAGCTCCAGGTAACGCTGTGGAAATCATGTAAAGTAATGCTGCTAGGCATGTAAATACGAGAAAATAGAGGGATCTGAAGCAGATCTCATTCTTGATCCCATGCCAGGAGCTTGGAACTAAATGATCTTTAGCATCTTTTCCAGCCATAGCTATCCTACGATTCTATGAGATATTTTGATGGAGTCAGGAATGAGATCTGGTTAGGTTCTTATATTCTTAACATAGGTGTCAACACCCCTACTCTTCCTTCCCTGCCTATCCCATCCACAAAAATGTGTAGCCCTTTAGTGCAGTGTTCTGGTTGTAAAATTTTTCCCACCATGTTTCCATGATAGTAATTACATCATAGTTTTCTAATTGCAGTGTGAATTTGAGCTTCTGCTTATTATCAGTGGTGTATGTGTTGATGTAGAGGCACTTCAGCTGGGCTATCAACTGCATTACTTCATTGCTGTAGCCCTCCCTAATTGCTTTGTAACACATCTGAGGATTTCCCTGCTGCTTCCTAAAGTGACAGTGTTCCCTATCTCTTCTCTATCACTCAGAAGTATGTACCTTTCCCCCGCAGAATCTTACTTAAAGCTCTGCTATTCAGTCCAGTCTGCTTGCTGCCCAGAACACTCTACCTCCTTCTGGATGATTGCATCTCATGTGACATAAACATACCTGGTTTCTGAAAGTCACAACTGAGATTACAGAACCCAAATCCTGTGTGATATCATCCATGCAGCCATTCATTCCCCTGATCTGTTCACTCCTTCCCAGGTTTCAGTCTCCAACCAAGAGGACAGTAGAGAGCGTATTTTGAAATCTCTTCATTGCAGCCTCCTGTCATCTGATATATTATATAGAATCATGTATCACACAGATGTATCATAGAATCATAAAATCATAGAATGGCCTGGATTGAATAGGACCACAATGATCATCGAGTTTCAACCTCCCTGCTACATGCAGGGTCGCCAACCACTAGATCAGGCTGCCCAGAGCCTCATCCAGCCTGGCCTTGAATGCCTCCAGGGATGGGGCATCCACAACCTCCTTGGGCAACCTGTTCCAGTGTGTCACCACCCTCTGTGTGAAAAACTTCTTCCTAATATCCAACCTAAACCTCCCCCCCTCCCAGTTTAAAACCATTCTCCCTTGTCCTATCACTATCCACCCTTGTAAACAGCTGCTGCCCTTTCTGTTTATATGCTCCCTTCAAGTACTGGAAGGCCACAATGAGGTCTCCCCAGAGCCTTCTCTTCTCCAAACTAAACAAGCTCAGTTCCCTCAACCTTTCCTCATAGGAGAGGTGTTCCAGCCCTCTGATCATCTTAGTGGCCCTCCTCTGGGCCCACTCCAAGAGCTCCACGTTCTTCCTGTTCTGGGGGCCCCAGGCCTGGATGCAGTACTCCAGATGGGGCCTCACAAGAGCTGAGTAGAGGGGCACGATCACCTCCCTCTCCCTTCTGGCCACCCCTTTTTTAATGCAGCACAGAACATAGTTGGCCTTCTGGGCTGCAAGAGCACACTGCTGGTTCATGTCCAGCCATCCAGGGATGGGACATCCACCACTTCTCTGGGGAACTTGTTCCAGTGCCTCATCACCCTCACTGTAAAAGACATTTTCCTTATGCCCAACTCAAATTTCCCTCTTTAAGTTTGAAATAATTTCTCTTGTACTATCACCACAGAACCTACTAAGTAGTCTGCCCCCTCTTTCCTGTAGTTCCCCTTTATGTACTGAAAGGCAGCTACCAGATCACCATGGAGCTTTCTCTTTTCCAGGCTGAACAGTCCCAGCTCTCTCAGGCTATCCTTGTAGGAGAGGTGTTCCGTCCCTTGGAATATTTTTGTGGCCCTCCTCTGGATGCACTCCAACAGGTAAAATACAAACTATTTGTATTACTTTCGTGTGACTTTTGTAGCTAAGCTTTTTTCTAGTTTTTGTCTTTAAAGTTCACTGTGAACAGAATAATGGTGTTCATTCAATTTCTTTTATAGTAGGCTCTACTTAGTGAAGAAAAGTAAAACATAATGTTTTAATCATATAGACAGTCTCTCCCTCAGAAGGTTCTACAGCATCAGAAGTGGGAAAAAAAAACAAACAACCACAATTATTTTTGCAAATGGAAATCCAGTTAGCATACTGCTTAACATCCTTTAGGACAGTGTAATTCGTGCGGATACTTACAAGGATGTGTAGGTGTGAGAGGTTTTTTGCCTGATTTCACAAACTGAAAAGAATACCGTTGGACCAAAAATTGTATTATTATTAATATTATTATTATTTTTTGGAAATACGTGAATAGTAAAAATGCCTTTTATTTGCATCACTTTTACGGGCTCTCTTTTTCTTTTTCCTTTTCTTTTTCTTTTTCTTTAAATTTCACCAAAAAAAAAAGCTGAAAAATGAGTTTCTGTTTTGTGTATTATCATTTTAACACGAGGTCTCACATATGTCAATACAATATTATGACATGTGAGCTGAAATCTACTGCAGGAATATGTATACTTTCAATACATTCCACTTTTACAAACTGTTCTTCAAGCACTCTTAAACTCCAAGTATTAATTCCCCCTCTCCAACTTTTAATATATTTTTGTTGCAAGTGTCACTGAATAGCCTTTTAACTAATGAAGTGAAAGAGCATTTCTACTAGTTTGAGATACTTTATCCTACTTTTTCACCCTCTTTCCCTCTTTATTGATTTCAGCTTTACTCATTGATTGTATGGAAATTACACAGAGAAGAAAAAACTGTAAAAAGATAAGAAATCATCACTGTAGAACTACAAGAATTAGCAGTGTCTCAGTAACTGCTTGTAGTATGCAAAGTACTTCTTCATTTTCCTTTCCTTTTTTTTTCTCTTCATAAAGCTCTTTCTCATGTCTCTCCTAATGTATTTAGAATATTTTTTGCATACCATTCAAGTGATGAGAAGTTTTAACAAGACAGACAGTTGAGGCAACTTAGTCAATTTTGAGGTACTATGATAAATTTATACATTTTTATTGTCATCTGCAGCATTTTGCTTGCAGCTCCACGACAAAATGGAAAGTCATCTGTAAGTCATTTGAAAGTGATAGAGTGCATCTGCAGGTTGCAAGTAATAGACTACAAATCTATTGCCTGTAAAGAAGGAACTCTATTACTTGCAGAAAATATTCTTTGAATACAGTTAATACAGAGTCTTGTAACACTCTGGGACATCATAGAATCATAGAAACCTTAGAGCTAGAAGAAACCTTAAAAAGTTATCTAGTCCAACTCCCCCGCAATGAACAGGACAGCCAATGCTAGATCACACTGCCCAAGGCCCAATCCAGCCTTGCCTTTAAAGTCTCCAGGGACAGGACGTCCACCACCTCCCTGGGCAGCCTGTGCCAATGCCTTGCCACTCTCATTGTCAAAGACTTTATCCTTATATCTAATCTAAACCTACTCTTTTTAAATTTGAAACCATTTCCCCTGCTAAAGAGTCTGTCATCTTCTTTCCTGTAGTTCCCCTTTAGATATTGAATAGCTGCTATCTGTCAACTCTTCTCCAGGCTGAACAGCCTCAGCTCTTTCAGCCTATCCTCACAGGAGATGTTCTACTCCTTGGATCATCATTGTGGCCCTCCTCTGGACATGCTCCAACAGCTCCATGTCTCTCCTGTACTGAGGACTCCACATCTGGACACAACACTTCCAAGTGAGGTCTCACCAGTGCAGAGTAGAGGGCCAGGATCACATCCCTCAGCCAGCTGAGTATACTTATTTTAATGCAGCCCGGGATACAGTTGGCCTTCTGGACTGCAAGGACACACTGCTGGCTCATGTCCAGCTTCTCATTCACCAGTACCCCCAGGTCTTTTTTGGCAGTGCTGAACTCAATACTTTCATTCCTTAGCTTGTATCGGTAGTGGATGTTGCCTTGACTGAGGTGCAAGACTTTGCACTTAACTTCACTGAACTTCATGATGTTCACCTGAGTCCACTGCTCAATCCTGTCTAGGTCCCTCTGGATGGCATCCCACCCCTCTGGTGTATTGACCACATCCCACAGCTTGGTGTCATCAGCAAACTTGCTGAGGGTGCACTTGATCACACTGTCAACATCATTGATGAAGATACTGAAGAGTATTAGTCCCAGCACTGACACTCATTACTAATCTCCATCCAGACATTGAGCTACTGACCACCACTCTCTGGACTTAATTCTGTAGCCAGTTCTTTGCCCACTGAACAGTCCACCCCCCAAATCCATATCTTTCCAATTTGGAGAGAAAGATGTTGTGGGGCACCATATCAAAGGCCTTGCTGAAATCCAGATAGATGATGTCAGTGGCTCTTCCCTTGTCTGTTGATCATAAAAAGCTACAAGTTGGCCAAGCAGGATTTACCCCTGGTGAAGCCATGCTGGTTCTTTCTCTGTTTGTTGGTTCTTGCCTTGTTGTAATACATCTTCAGAGAGAGATAATCAAACAGATGTTTTTATGTGTTGCATGCAAAATTCTAAGCCAAGACTCTAGATTATCTAACTTCTTTTCAGAAATCAAGTTTTGAAGGGATTTTTTCTGAAGCAAGAGCGTTCTAGAGATGCAGAAAACTGTTTCAGACACAATTTTATTATTTAGTAAAGGATCTGGCTCCAGCTGCAAGCCTGCAAAAATATTCCAACACATATAAAATACTTTTAAAAGCTTCATTTCTTTATCTCTCATTTGCTATCATTCCAGTTTGCTTTCATGAAGCTTAAACATCAAAACATGTACTAGAAGAGTGAATGTTTCTCTAAATCTGTTCTTCAAACTAGCACAAAACTTTGCTCCATGTCAAAACCCTGGGACCGTCCATCATGGTTCAGGAAGATTTCAGACTACGTACTATAAATAAAAGATGGAGTGAGTAAAAATGAGGGAGTTGGACTCCTTACAATGGGATATATTCAAGCTTGACTGGACACAGCCTCATGCAACCTTTTGTACCTCACTCTGATCAGGATTGGGATGGTGCTCGGTGTTCTCCAGAAATAACAAGCAAGCTCAGCAGATCTGTGGTTCTGTGATTTTATCATTTTCATCTGCTACGCCCATCTGTCTCTTCTCTTATTAGACTGTGAGCAAACTGAATAAACTGTCTATACATCCACTCATGTTTTTGGCCTTCAATGTGATTAAGAAATATAATCTTCTACCACCTCATTAAGTACATAGACATGAAGACTTACTACGTGAAGAAAAGCTAGAAACTAACAAATGGGACACTTACATTCTGAAAAGAACTTTTGATGAAATGATTCTTGATTACAGATTGCTGATTATAAAATCTAAGTGAAAACCTAAAGTGAAGTCAGATGACATTTCTTGGATGATGCACTGCCTCTTAGACTATGTTGTTGAACCACTGTACCAAATTTTGTGGGATCCAGCACAGCTTCATAACTTCCCTCTCCAGATACACCTAGAAAGTCACTCCCAGGAGGGTACATTTCCAAGTCAGTGCTATACCTTGGCAGAAAAAAAAAAAAAAAAGTATACTATTTTAATACAGAAAAGTAACACAATTGTCATTTTGTTCTTTAGAGAAGTTGAAAAATATTTATGCCTTAATTCATGAGCTCTTGTACAATAACATAACTAAAAACTACTTTCAAGTTTAAAATCGCCAGCGATCTCTGGCTCTTCAAAATGTACGTCCTCCAAGTGAAGATTTAGAAGAGGAAAAAAGCCTTCAAAACCACCCAGAATTTTATTGAAGAAATATGTTTTTAAACAAACAGCATCCTCCCCATATTGTTAAAAGTTCAAGAGAAAACATTACAGATAAAGCAGCAGATGAGTTAACAGACAAGATAATTATTGAGCATTAATGCCTCAGATTTATTTTTAAAATGTTCAAGTTCTATTTAGAAAAGCTCTTTGGTAACTTCTGTGAATCTAAAAAGAATTATCTTCACATATTGATAATGTGACTAATGATGTTAAAGTTTCATCAGACCCTGTTATAAAACAGTCCATAAAATTGCTGGCCATGATGTATTTCAGCAGTACAAATAGGAGATAACAAGACTAAAGGGGTGATAGTTCAACAAAATCTCAGTCTGCAACAAAAAATAGACTTTCCATGATCTGTGCTTTCAATGAGGAAAGTGACAATGGACTCCTAACTTTCCTTAGTTAGTTAACATGTATGTGATTCTTTGCACAGTATGCTCATAAACTACCATTTCGCTACTGTGGCACAAGAGCAGTAATGCTAATTCAACTCAAGAGTTGAGAACATGCAAGTTGAGCATGCAGTTCTGTGAAATGGAGCTGCACAATGTGATGGGAAGATAAAGAAAAGCAAAAGTAGATTTATGTTGATAGGTTCAGAGGCAAGCAAAGTGTGTGTAACTTAGTCAAGACATAGACAACTGGACAGTGGAGAGCCAGACACTAATTTCTTAGGGGCCAAGGAAGGAAAGGGCCTTTAAGTGGCGGTGCAGGATCAGGGCAAGAAATATCTGAAGTAACTACATACTTGCATTGGTTTAGTTTTGAGTTTGCAGAGCTGTCTTAAGATAAACCTGGTTTTGTTTCACCTGTCTGTGAAAATGAATATGGAAAACAATCCTGCCTTTTTTTTCAAAGTCATCTGCACCACTTGAATAGCTTCTGGTACAATTACACTATTGCAATTCTACCTCCTTTTGAGAAACAAGTAGGCTTCTGTTTAGGAATACTGCTCTATTTTATTCCTAGTACTTTTACTACTAAAAAGAAAAGAAAAAAGAAAAAGGAAAAAAAAAGACAAGCTTGTTATTTTCCTTCTATATTTTTTCTTTCCTTAGATTTTTTTTTAATTTATATATGATTTAAGACTGAAAATAATTAAGAATAAACATAGGTACATATTTTAGATACATATATTTATATACATATATATTAACTATACTAGATAGAAATGTGTATATATATATGTATAGAATCATTAAAGTTGGATAAGACTCTTAAGATCAGCAAGTCCTACCATCAACCTCATTAAGATCACGATTAAACCACATCCTGAAGTGCTATGTCTGCACATTTCTTAAAAACTTCCAGGTAGGATAGCTTCACCATTTCCTTGGGTACTGTATCCCAGTGCTTAGCTGCTCTAAACATTAAGAAATTCTTCCTAATATCCAATCTAAATTTCAACTGGTGCAAATTAAAACTATTGCCTCAAATCTTACCGTTCGTTACCTGAGAAAAGAGACAGGCACCCTCCTCACTACAACTTGGTTTCAGGTGGCTGTAGAGAGCTATGAGATTTCCCTTTAGCCTCCTCTTCTTCAGACAAAACAACCCCAGGTCCCTCAGCCACTCTTCATATGTTTTGTTTTCCAGTCCCTTCACTGCCTTTGTTACTCTTCTCTGAATGTATCTGTATCCTTTTTGTAGTGATGGGCTCACAACTGAACACAGTACTTGAGGTAAAGTCTCAGTAGTGGTGTGTACAAGTGGACAATCACTTCACACATCTGAATGTGGTCCATCACCCTACCCTGACCAGATCCCTCTGCAGACCTTTCCTACTCTTAAGCAGATCAACTCTCCATGTAATCTCCAAACTTCCTGAAGGTCCAACTAGATCCCCTCATCAAAATCATTGATAAACATAGTAAACAAAAATAGTCCCAGTGCTGATCCCCAGGAACACCATCTGTGACTGGCCACTGAGCAGATTTAACTCCATTCACAATGGCATTTTGAGTATGGCCACCCTGATAATTACTAATTGTGCAAACAAAACAAAAATCAAATGTAGTGGTTCTAATGATTGCCTTCCTTGTTTTGCTAAGGATCAAGAATCACAGAATCACAGAGTTGTAGTAGTTGGAAGAGACCTCTGGAGACCACTTAGTCAACTCCTTGCTAGAGCAGGCTTTTTAGAGTAGACTACACACGGAAGTGTTCTGGCAGGTTTTTAACATCTCCACAGAAGAAGACTCTACAACCTCTCTGAATAGTGCTCTGTAAAGTGTTTTCCCTCATGCCCATATAGAACGTCCTCTGTTCCAGTTAGTTCTTGTTGCCCTTTGTCCTGTCACTGGATATCACTGAAAAGAGCCTGGCTCCATTCACTTGACACCCATTCATTACATATTTATAAGGGTGGATAAGATCACCTTCCAATCTCCTCCAGGTTGAACATTCCCGATCTCTCTCAGGTTGGGCATTAGGAAATACTTCTTCTCTGAGAAAGTGGTCAGGTGCTAGAATGGAATGCCCAGGGAGGTGGTGGAGTCACCGTCCCTGGAGGTATTGAAGAAACATTTAGATGTTGTACTGAGAAACATGGTCTAGTAGGAAATATTGGTGGTAGGTGCATGATTTGACCAGATGATCTTGGAGGTCTTTTCTAACCTTGATGATTCTATGATTCTATAATCCTCAGTCTCAGCCCTTCCTCATACAGGAGATGCTCGAGGCCTCTAATAATCTTTATGACCCTTTGCTGGACTCCTTCTAGAAGTTCCCTTTCTTTCTTGAACTGCAGAGCTCAGGCCTGGACACAGTACTCCAGATGTGACCTCACCAGGGCAGAGTAGAGGGGCAGGACCCTGCTGGACACACCATTTTTAATGCATGCCAGGATACAATTGATCTTCTTGGCCACAAGGGCACACTATTGATGCATAGCCAATCTTTTGTCCCTCAGGACACCTAGGTTCTTCTCTGCAGAGCTCCTTGTTTTTATGGTCACATTTGCAAAGGAGATGAGCCCTATAGATATTAACTGAAAGTTTCGTGTAAGCATGATGAAGTAGTTGGAAATATTTATTTGTAAACATGAAAAACATACAGCCAAGGTTACTACTATGGGCAAAGTAGAGGAGAGAGATGATTTTCTAAGGGTGAAGAAGTAAAATATGGTGAAGTTAAAACTGAAAAGAGTCATGAATATTTTATAGTTGGTCAAAGAGAGACAGAAGCTTCCAGACGGCTGCACATCAAAGACAGGTGATTAACACCACAAGTTAGTAAAAGTGTATTTGCATCAGCAGGCTGAAGAGAGATTAATAGAAACAACATTTGCTTTGCTCAGGGAGAAGAAACTGTTGACATATTTACAGACAAAAATGATGATATCTCAGATACTATAAGATGTTCTTAACCTGTGTGAATAGCTAAGACAGGCCATACCTTACAGACGTTAGTCAGAAAAAAAATATAAGAATTAGTCCTAATAAAAATTTGGTCATTTAAAAAAAAAAAGACTGTGTTGAAGATGATGCCACATAACAGTGCTGAAAAGCAGTTAGTATGATCATTTGTTCTACTGTAATTAAAATGGTATAAAGAAGGGTTTCCCTCTGAAAGGCTGCAAAAGCTGTAGAAAGGAATCAATTAGAATTTCCATGGCAACCACCAACAATCTTCTGTGCAAAAAATGAAAAAAAAAAAAAAAAAACCCACAAGGAAACAAAATTGAAAATCAAATGAGATTTTAAATAATGATTGAGTACCCACTTTGGAGGGTTATTCTCTGTTACATATTTCAAAATATTTTCATGTTGTTAGTAGCTTGAAGATGCTCAAGAAACAGAGATCTGGCAAAGCAGGATTACAGAATAAATAATTAAATGTATGTCTTTTTTGGGGGGGTGAAAGGAGGAGAGAACGGAAAAAGATTTGTACAAGCTTATGCAGAAATGACTTTTGCCCACTCTGTTTTTGACATGTAAAAGATAAATGTACTCAGAGTTTAAGTTTTCATTATTTTTCTGCCCCAAACTCCCTCCAACTTCAAGAATTCTTCAACAGTTAGTGATATGATGCTGTGATTTCTGAAACTTTCTGAACCTGCTGAATTAAATTTCCATGGAAAATAGACTTGTCCATTTTTACCACTTAGCACTGCAAAGGAGCAGAACCTTCTGCAGCAGTATCTTCTTCTGAAGCACTATCTTCTATGGGTCAGTGTACTGACAGTAACTTATTTCATGCTGTGATTTAATAATAGCAGAATATAAACCTGTAACAAAATTCAAGTTTTTAATGTTCTCACTCAGATGGCAGAGGAGATTGTAATATTCAACAACAGAGGAAGGGGATAAAAAACTGTAAGATATACAGGCTAATGGAATTATGTTGACATTAATTACATCTTATTTTTCTAAAATCACTGCAGCTCAGAAAGCATTTGCTAAGGTTTATATGATTTATTCATGTAAGAGGAAATCTTCAGAGATCTGTAGGTGAGTTTTCTGGTTTGATCAGAAGCCAGTTACAGAATTTTGTACATATATGTGAAAAGCATTAAGATATGCAAAAATCCCATTTTGTTGAGCAGTGGTAGTAGTGGACTTAGCACACATGAATCCTATATGTGGAGGAGTAACATTTCTTTTCTTCAAAATAGCTCTATGAATTCATATTTTTGCAAAATCTGCCTATCATCTAGTTCTGTCTTCCACTTGCACTTAATCCCTTGTTTCTTGACTTGATCCATAGTTACCTCTATGAAACTGCTCAAAAATTAAAAAAAAAAGCCAGCAGTGCCTTACCCACCTGAATATAAAGGCTTTAATTGAATCGATAAACCCAACACATTTATTGCACAGGGACACAGCTCCTTTATAAAGGAGTTTCAGCATGATTGTGTTTTATTATCTGACCCAAAGCGTGCCTTCAGTGGCTTTGACTTGCTTCACGGCAACCAAAAGCAATTCTTGTGAGGCTGTAAACCAAGTTTTGCTCAGAATTTGAGAGTCATTCACATACAAACCCTGATTCTATCCAAGTCAAGTGCACTACCTGAATGAGGTTGAGTACACATTAGGTACTGAATCAGAAAAAAGAAAGCCTGATGTACCAAGCATATTAATGTTGCATGGTGAACTAACATTATAAATTCTGTGTCGTTTCTGGAAAAATGATTTGGAAAACACAATACGCTCTACATGACATATCAAAATATTTGAGTATCTGCAACATAGAAAACATGATGTTAAGAAGTGAACAAACACAACGCTTCAGAACTGAGAAAGGCCAGAATCAAATTAATAACTCACTATGAGTGTAATTGAGCGTACTTTTTTTAGTAGACATTCTGATTGTAGACTTTCTCATGGCAGGCCTTCTGATGAGTCTTGTTTTCAGGAACTGTGAAGAATGACTGAGAAATCCTAAAAAAGAAAATGTCCTAAAAAAGAAATGTCCTCTCCTTCCCCACCCCAGACCCTACCCAAATTGAACACAGAATGATTTGATCATCTATAGCTCTTAAGCTCAGAAATACCTTCTCAGTGTTTCTGGGATTCACATTTCATGTGGGAAATGGACCTAGATGCCACTTTTGAGTAATTCCTTCAAAGGTGTTTGAAGAGCAGACAGAAATGTCAGTAGATGGAGCTGGCTTTTTCACAGCTGAGAGAGAAGTTTCTCTGCAGAAAGAAGCTGTGTTTGTAGGCACTCAGCTCTTACCAGTCCCTGGCAGATGGTTCCTGAACAAAACATGAACATACAAGGATGTGGCTTTCACATCATGTTACCAAAGTGCTCAAGGGAGAAGAAGAAAGAACACAGAACTGACAGTGTTTGTCAGCACAAGCTGTTTGTTTCTTCCTCCCTGTATTTTTTCTTTCAGTCGTGAGGAATGGTATCATTCTGAAATGATACACTCAGCTTCAGAGTATCGTGTATGCAACAGTAAGGCATCCTATTATTCATGCTTGGACTGAAGGTGGTGCTAATGTAAATATGTCTATTTCCATCATCTTCTGCGCTGAGATATCTGAAGTACATCTTTGCAGATGACAATCAGGCTGACAGTTTTTTTCTTTCATCATTGTCCTGGTGAAATAAATATGCAGATTACCTATTTAAGTGATGTGCTAAAGAGTACTTAAGCTTTGTCTCTCAACTTGAAGTTATAGAGGATATATAAGAAGGCTGTGATCAATCTATTGTCTTCATTATTTTAGAAAAGAAATTCATGAATATAATTAAAAGGAAAGAGTACACATGCTATAAAAAAATGTAAGAACCACTCATATAAGTTGAAGAATTATCACAAGAAGAATTTACAACACGTGCCTGAACCGCAATTTACTTCCTATGAGCTGCATCATGACTACTGTGTTGTTCTTTTTTCCCGATGTTTTGAGTAAGTATTTCAACGAAGCTTCTCTGAAGATTCTCTAACTTGCCACCTTAACGCAGCAGACTCTGCCCTGTGAGTGACAGACATTGTAAAATCAGCTCTGTTGAATGTTTAGTAGGCAACCAGAACATAAGTCTTCTTCTGGCTTTATACATATCCTCATGTCTTTCCCAGCATCCCAATTTTTACATTTTTCTCCAATGTATCAAAAAGCCCAGAGAGGCTGATTAGTACATATGCATTCATCTTTCATAGATTATAAGCCATATAGCCAACTGAATTTCTCAGACATCAAGGGGCCCAAATTCCTGAGAATTTGTTTTTGTGTGTGTGTGTGTGTGTGTATGTGTGTGTGCCTTTGTTTTAGGTAAAGTAAGAACTATACCTTCCAACCTTTCACATAATCAAAATTAGAAATGTATCATCTCAATGACAGCCAAGCCTTTTAAGTCATTACATGATTGCAAGTGCAGAAACCATTGGAAAGCACGACTGGAAAACACAACACATTACAAATTTAAAAAGCCAATAAGTCAAAGTCACTGAAGATTTCTTTATTGTTCCATGCAAAGAGAAAAATTCTTATCTTAATGCAGAGGAGTGTTCAATCCATGGCTATGAAAAGCAGAGAGCATAGAATGCTTCTTTAATTCATTGTGCTCATTACATATTCAGTTCCCTTGGTTTGAAATCTTCTAATAACTTTTTCACTCTTCAGTTTCTAAAACCAAGAAAGACTTTTTTATGAGGATCTGGCATGCAGAATCATGTGACAACAGATGGTGCTTGAAAGCAGCTCTGAGCAGTTAGTCCAGCGCTCAAGACTGCAAAGGTGTAGGGTTGATCATACCAACTTCAGAGTGTCATTCATCTGCTTAGGTTTGGGAAACATGGTAAGACACCTTCTATTTGTTTTGCTGAACACTTACATGCACCATTCCACACAGGACAGGGTTTATGAGGTGCCCGTTCATGACAGTAAGACCTACAGGCAATACAACATCACTTACCCAAAGCCTGGCCCAGCTGAGATCAGAAGCAATGAGAACTACATAGCATTGCTATTATTTTTCTTAAAGCTATCCTCTTTAAAAGGAAAAACAACACTACAGAGCAACAGCTCTGTCACAGCCAATGAACACTGTTTCTGATCATCTTTGCCATCTCTTTTAATCATAACAAGTTTTGGCTCTTCTCATGAATCCTTCAGAACTAGGGGCACCAGCTTCTTTCAGCAGAGTTTCCAGCCAAAACAGATTTCATGAAACATCAAAAGATTAGTAGCTGTACCACAGATGGCTCCTTTCAGCCCAGGAGACATACCTTTACTTTTGTTTTTGAGTACACTCCAAGAGTTGCTCACTTTTGACAAGAAACTTCTGTTCTACATTTAACCTCAATCCAACTAGTAATTACTGAAAGTGTCAGAAGGACAAGATGACACATCAAAGTCACTCTATGAGGCCACTGACTTACCACATTCAGTTTGTTTAGATGGTTATTTAGTTTACACAGCCAGCATGCATTTCTCTTCTATTTCAGAAGTTGTGTAGCTACTTGTTAAATGTATCCCTTTGAATCAAGAACCCTACAGTAACATCCTTATAGCTATTAATCCAAACGTGGGCAGCAAGTCAAGACAAAAAAGAGAACTTTTTCTGCACGTCTCTCCACTTCTTCTGCCAGGGAGATGCTGGAGCTGGTACCACAAGTCACCAGCTGACAGCAGGTGACTTTGGGGGACATGGCTCAGCCAGTTCTGTAACACTGATAATACAAAGGCACAGGCCCTACTTAAGCATCTGTTAAGTATCTTCTCCATTATTTAGGACCAATCTCAAGAGGAGAGATCTAGCAAAATGTGATCAGCAATGAGGAAGATTTTGGTTAAGGAAATCAAACTTAATAATTCCAAAAGCCTTTGTTGTAAGGCCCAGTGCTACACAAAATAACATTTTCTTTCTCTTTTGTTGTTTTTATTTCAACAATTGCAAAAGCAGATGAGGAAATGTGTGGAGCTCTTTATTCATTATTGTTCAATAGCTAAGTGTCCTTTGTAGAACTGCTGTCTTGAAAAAAGTCAATTTAAAATTTGTACATTAAATTATTCAGAATGATAATGATAAATATCTGAAACTAGGGCAGTATTCTCTTAAAACTCTGTTTTATTCACTTTCCTTTTTTCAGAGTATTTTAATAGTATTTTAGTAGTATTTTTTCAAATACTAGCAGATCAAAATTAGTACAGTCATACCTGAAAAATTTGGATAAATCTAACCATAGAAATACAGAATATCCCAGATTGGAAGAAACCCACAAGGATTATGGAGTCCAACATCTGGCTCCACACAAGACCAACCTGCTTTGTTGGTAACAGATATTTTGTAGCAGCTAGAATGAGCATAATGAGCAGAGGGTGATGGTTCCCTAAGTTTCAATTTTAATTGACAAGGTTAACTGCATTCATATAGAAGCTTAATTTATTACCATACTGTTACCTGCTTATATCATGCTTCACAACGGAACCTCGTTTCCATATTTAGCCTGTTTGTGAATGGTTGTGTAAGGCTGGGTAATAGTTAGCAGTGTGCTATGAACATTTCTGATAAGGTGATACTATACATTCAGAGTTGAAGAACATTATAAATTCTTTAAGCATAATTCTAGAATCAATTACAGACATCTAGAAATGAAAGTAATCTTACTAGATGTATTCTCTGACTGCAATTAAAATACAATGTAATGTTATGTTTTTACATGGGAGGGATAGGTCTTGCTTTGCTACAAATAAACAAACAATCCTGAGGGAAGTCAAAAGTGCTTTCAGGCCAAAAAACAGCATTAGAAAAGGTTTAAAGATAAATTCCTTTATTTAAACGTGGAAGGAAAGCCAAATATTTTTTAGATCAGTCTTAAGTAAGGATTTTTCCAATTTTCATAAAAAAAAAAAAAAAAATCATTTGTACAATCAAAAAGATCTGAAGGCTTAGTTCTGCAGCTGTGATTTTATTTTCACTTGAAACACAATAATACTAATACTGTGCTGAATTACACTAGTGCTTTAAAATACACATATCTGAGTCTTAGTAGGATTGATTACAGTTTTGTTGTGATGCTCTTCTGCGACGTGAGCCCACCGAGTATAATGCCAGTTAGCTCACAAATCTCCATCTAACACTGCAGAGGTCAGGCTCCCTGGTGACTGCTGGTGCTTAATTTAACTACTTTGCCTCTTTTCATTTTAATATCAAATCATGGCCTTTACCCTTAAATATGGGACTACCATTCACTTTAATACTGTAAAGGAAATGAAAGCATGCCTCTGCTAATTGTTTTATTACTGATTTCACATCTGTGGCCAAACAGTTTTCTGTTATGATAAACATAATATTAAAATGTAACAGAGGAGTAATTGGAAGAAGATCATGTTGCAGGGGAAACACCAGGAGTAGGCTGAAAGACTGCATTTAGTTGACCCCTAGAAGCTTCTCAGCTGGTTCTGTGAAGTCAGGATCAGTGCAGACTTATCACACAGATTGCAAATTACAGCTTCTTGAGCCCTCCTCCTCCCTGGCCTCCCAGGCCTCTGCCACACTCCCATGCTATGAAAAATGGAAAGACTCACGTGGAACCCCATCATTTACCTAAATCAGACACACTGAGCTTTTGTTGGCTGTACTGAGACTTCTCCTACCTCTCTCTGCATTTCTTCACTGTTTCGGTCATTCCAATAAATCTCTCCTTTACTGTTTGAGAAAGAAAAAAAGCAACTCATAAATAAAACTAATACTTAAGGAAAACAAAACATACCCATATTTGAGGGATATTAAAATGACAATATTCTTAATATTACCTGATTTTGCTTTGTCTACCTCTCTTTTGGTCATGATCTGGCATTTTATATGGCATAATAGAAGGATTCCTGTGAAAGAACAGTTCACTGTTATTTCAGTAGCAATAACACTAACAGTAGAAGGTTTTGTTTCAGTGACTCAAAAAAATCTGATTCATTTTGTGAGAGCTACTGGCATTTGAACTAGTTAGGTATAGGCGGTATAGGCAGTGGCTCCAGAGCAATCTATTGGGCTACAAGTTTGGCTCAGCTGATGACCCATTCCCATTACGCATCACAACTGATAATGGATGACATAAATCAAGTGCTGAGGTAATCACTTAAACCCCGGTAAGCTGTAGAAGGGCTTCCTCCAGTTTAAATTTATGTGGTCTTTTAATATATATTAAAAAAACCTTTATTTTTGTCTGTTCTGAACTGTCTCACTGCATTCCTAAGGCCTACATAAATGCTCCCACTTGCCTTAGCCCTCAGGCAATTTATATGATCCTCTACAGACAAACTGCTAAATGTTTTCTTATTTCGACCTTGGTCTGAATTTAAAATTATTTTATCATTATTATAATGCACAAGTTTGCACCTAGATAGACTGCAGACTTTTTCTGCGACATCCTAGCTCTTAGTCTCCATTTGTTTATTAGTTAGTTAGTTTAAACCCTAATGAGAAACACTCATGGTGTGCTCATTTTAGAATGCAACAGGCAACATTATTATTTTTTCTTTTTTTTTCTTTTTTTTTTTAGTTTTTCTGTTAGATGTCCACTCATTCCCATTACTCTCAGTAGGGTTGAAGTCAGTTGGATGGACAAGTTTTCTGTATATTTCTCTAAAACTCATGCTTGCTTTCAGATTGCCATATAAGCTAATCTAGTTCAGCTGAAAACAGACTGAAAAAAAACACAAAAACCCAGAAGTTAATTATAAGAATTGCCCTGAAAACTATCCCAACTCCAGTTACCACATTACCTCAGCAACATTAATTATAGTCTCATAGAATGGCTTGGGTTGGAACAGATCTTAACAATCACTCAGTTTCAACCCCCTGCTAGGATTGCCACCCGCTAGATTACCAGCACTGGCTGTCATTCTATTTATGGGGAAAAACAGGAGGTATAAACATGGGCACTGTCAAATACTCTTACAGGTTAAAAAGTGTGAGGAACAGAAGAGGCACTGGAAGATGTACACTGGGAGTCTAACTCAAAAGCAGAAGTTGTGTAAATGGGATACAGAAACACAAAAAAGACTGGAACGGTAAAAGAGGCAAGACCATGAAAATGTTGCAGGAGGCCAATGGCGTTTAAGAGAATGCAAAAGCAGAGCCCTTATCTTGAAATGGTTGGAAATTAATGCAACCGTTTTGAACAACAATAGGAAATACTTCACATGTATTTAAGGCTGAAATATGGCCTTTAAAAGTTACATTACTTTTGGGATCATATGGCTCACAGACAATATCTGCAAAAGTACACTGAAGTTGCACAAGCATAGCCTTTCTTAACATTTTGAAGATTTCCAACAGTCTTTTTGTGTGGAAGCAGACTAGTTCTTTTCACGTGGCTAGGCTGGTTGAAATCAGCACCAGTGCTGCAATTGAACTTGGTGGTTTTGAAAGCATTTTCCAACCTAAACGATTCTCTGACTCTGTGAAATCCATCATAATAGAAACTAACATTCAAAAGACGTGAAAAAGCATTTCCTTATCATCTGTTTCTTTCATCTCACTTTCTCTCTGCAGTTTGTGACATTCTGCTACTGATATGGAAGAGGAGATATTACTACTAAACTAATATTCTCCTATAGCAGACACATTCCGTCTGGTTAACACGTCAAGAAAAACATGATGATGCACTACCATGTTGCTAACTGCTTCTTCCTACATTCGTTTTTTAAACGTAAAAATAGATAAAAATCTTCCAGCAGCACCAGGACTAATGAAGTTTCCTACCTGCGTTTCTGGAATTCTCTTAAGTCCTCTCCCACTAGTTATTTTCACTTCACTAAGCTGGCACATATATATATATTTTTTACACTGGCTCCCATGAATGCTGCTACGAAAGTAAAAAAAGTCTGGTGTGCCACACAAACACTAATCTGCCTCATGGCTACTGGCGTTGTCAAATAGAAAGGATCAGGACTCAGTTTCCCCTAGTTTATCTTGGTGAGGAAAAGAATGGAATCTGTATTTCAGATTTCCAAGGCTGACAGTCACTATCAATCCACATCTTTTGATGGGTTCCCTACTCTGTCATTTGACAGACAGGTGCTTATCCTGGATGCTGTGGCAGAATTATTTCGTCCAATATGAAATAGATATTGAATATTTTTCTTGTATGTTTCTGGTGACAGACCATCTTTGTCCTTAGGGATTGTTTTCCTTGGTTAAAGCTGCATATGCTATGGAAGTTTGATTCTGAAGGCTTGACAATTTTATGTTTATTTTGCTTTGGACTGATATAAGAACTCCAGTTTTCTCATATTTGAAGATCCACTCGTAAATGTCAGAACAGCTTTATTAGAAGTCCCATGGGGAGGCTTTGTGACACTTCTGAGCTGACTCCCCTGTTCTCCCTTTATTGTTCCACCAACTAGAAATTAGAATATGACTGCTGGGCAGCAGTCACTGTCTGCACAGATTTATTCACACAAACATACCTTAGAATATTCAGGCTACCTGACATATTATGCATTCAAAACTTCTGTACATCTTGGATCTCAGGCACTGCAAGGTAGATTTAGTTGGGCAGTGGAGGTTGCTAAAAGAACAGCGCATTCCCTAAACTAGTATACAGCTGCTCCCACACTGACCGTGTAACTGACCAGCCCTGGAGTAGCTTCCAGATATTTTCCTCCTCTGGTTGTATTTATTTCTTATTATTCTTAAGTGCTGCTCAGCCTCTGCCTTGCTACCACTCACTCTTTGGTTGCCCTTGTCAGAGTGTTTTCAAAGGAAGTGTAAATGTGTGCCAATAAGGACAAAAGGCCAGGGAGCACTGGAGAAAGTCAGTGCCTGGCAAGCTACCCTCTGTAATGGGCAACTGCACTTGTTCTGGCCCCAAACCACTTGCTTCCTCCTGAAGCAGAAAAAGAAGCAAGCAAATGCTTGCTCAGGCTCTGCCTTTAACTCTTTTATCTTTAGGAGAAGCAATTTCTAGGCTCTTCTTTTAGTAAAAGGACCAGAACTCCTACACTGCTTACATGAAACTGCTAAGGCTAGTTTTTCCTCATGTCTAATATAATTCTTTCCCCATCTCCATACCGCTTATGAGATTTCCAGGGCTCACCCCATATCTTTATCTTGTCTGTACACATAGAGTCCTTGTCTAATAAAAAAGGTGTCTTATTATGTAGTCACTTTTCAGGTAGGGTTGTACATTAATTATTAGCATAAACTGAAATTTTATTTGGTGTGCAGTGAAAAAATAATACTTTGAAATTAACTGTGGTGCTAAGTAAACTAATAACTTCATAGATTTCCTAACAATGAAGCCTGGAGACTTAATCAAAAGGGCCAACACCAGTGATATTACTTTTTATATTTTTATTAAATCTATTTGAACCTAGATGAGGAAAATGCAATATAAATTGAGTGAAGAATCCAATACAATAACAGTGATTTTGCATCATGTATTAAAACAGAAAATGTGGA
Source organism: Gallus gallus (assembly GCF_016699485.2). Classification (NCBI taxonomy): domain Eukaryota; kingdom Metazoa; phylum Chordata; class Aves; order Galliformes; family Phasianidae; genus Gallus; species Gallus gallus. The sequence continues at coordinate 27,308,937 of NC_052572.1, read as the reverse complement.
AAAAATTATTTTCAGCTGAAAGTGGCTGAAGAGGAATAATCCCGAGATCTCTAGGGAACAGACACACAGATCTCTCCAAAAGAGAGAAAGGGAAAAAATGCAAACTAATTACAATGGAAACGTTTCGTGAAAACTTGTAAACTTCCTATTGCTGTATACACAACGTTTTATATTTTTAAGAAAACATATACCAACATTAGTATATATATCTTATAGTACTTACATTCAAGAATCCCATTCCTAAATATTCCCATTAACTACTCTCTCAACTATTGAGGAAGTATATAAACCTTTATACTAAAGCTGTATGAAAGCACTCTCCTGGCTCTGAGGGTTTGCAGACAAACAGAGAGGTACATATAATCATGAGTATGTGTCCTAAAAGTCAAAGAGAGTTTGATGTTTTATGAATATAAATGACAATAGAATTAGCTTTGATGCTTATTCTTTTGAAATTCCCTACCAAAGAACAGATTGAAAGAATATTAAATTTGCGAAGTTATGCTTAGAATTCCAGAAATGCCATGATTAAACTTTCATTTGAAACACGGAGCTGTCTCTATAGTTCACTTACTGTGTGGCAGTCTTTACATACAAAATGTGTGGCTGAGGATACTGGGACATCCCATGCCTAATCTTTGCACACTGCCATAAAGCCTTCCTTTGCTGTACAACTCAACCGCTAGATGCAGCAGCAGCATCCTGCAAGGAGAGGTAACACATAGAAAACGGTATCACGTAACAAAAGAGGCAAGGTGTAATAAGATACAGTTTGTAAAAATGTATTACGTGTAACAAACATTTTATGATATGATAGTTTATTCTTTTATGATCCTTGAAGTTCTACCTACTATAATAATGTCTGCTAAGATGTTTAATATTAAAAGGCATCAGATGTGCAGCTGCTAAGACAACTTAGCTCTTAACAGTTTTCTTTTAGGCATTCATTTAGGAAATATTATCTCCTTCCTTTTACAGTCCTCTTCAGTCTTATTTGCAGAAACGTACCTCCATGATGCTCCTTCTACCCTTTCCCACAGTTTTGCTCTCAGTGACCCAAAGAATGACTATTACCAGGGGGAATCAGTCAAGTGCCTTGTGACTCTGATGGTCTGCACTACGGATTTATCGGGAGAAAAAGTTTGAGTGCACAACACGTGCACAGGCTACCTCCAGAGAGCTGCATGTGTTTCAGCCTTCAAGTGGGACGTTGAGTCCATCCCACACCAACTAAATCTTCCTATAAATTGTATGGATACTCTCCAAAATACAAGCCAGGACCACAGCTTTAGTTATGTTTTCAGTCAAACTCCTTCTCTTCCATCTATACTGAATCAATGCATGCAATTTTATAGAGCTTTTAGAACACATGCTAAAATTGCTTATTGTCTCTCTGCAGCTACTGAACATCAACTTGCACATGGTACTCTTTGAATGACAGTAAAGTGCCTGAACTCTGATAGCAGAAAGCTCAGGGCACAATTTTGACATGAAATGTCTGCTTTAAAGAGATATAAAGTTGTGTGATACTTACCAAGACACAGAAGTCAGATATTCCAATCATAGTTCTGAACACGAGGATGCAAATTTCTTGTTCTTCTAATGGCCCAGTGTGTGATTCTGGATAAAATCTTTGCACTTGATGGTTCTGTTCTCTTATTTTCAAAAACAGTATTTATTCTCCTTTGGATGATAATGTTGTATTTGAAGAGACACTGAAGCTGGCAATGAGCAATATGCACAATCTAGATTTTACAGTTCCCTCTATATCTTGCCAAAAATAAAAGACAAAACATGCTACAGTTACTTAAAATAATTCTAATTCATGACACATGCATTTAACCATGATAATTTTAAAATGTGTTCATCTAAAACCTTGAACAAAATTCAGAAATTCAACTCATGGTTTTCTTAGAAGTGTTGAAAAGTAAGACTGCAATTTATACATATATTGCTTTTAATACCTTCTGAAACACAGACCAAGTTCTGAAGTGCAATAGGATTTCTAAGATTCACAACAGATTAAGAAAATACCTCAGCTGGCATATAGCAGTTAATGCTCAGCAAGAATGAACAGGATCTGAAATTTATGTTTATGTTTAGAAAACAACAGCTCAATGAATATAGTAATATAAAAGTTTTATGGGAATTATCTACTAAATTATCACACTTAGGGTTATGATTTATTTTTTCATTTGTCTGTGCTTGATATAATGAATTGGTAAGTGCAGGCATCCTGCACTTCTTCAGAAAACAGAAACGTGACTAATACTGTAAAAAATCTCTTACCAACAGTACATAGCTTATTCATAATCATATTAACATGAGCATCAATCACTAGTTCATAATCTGCAACATTATTTCAACCATTTTCATCAATCATTAGTTCAAAAGAGTTTTTTTTTTCAGTTATTTCTTCTAAGTGAAGAATAAAATTACATTCTAATAAGACTACAATTAATATTGTATATTTTCATCTCAAAAAAATTCTTGTATGAGTAACCAAATGTTTAAACTTAATTCTAAGCACATTATTTCCTTATTTGAGTAATTTAGTTATTTCAAGTAATTCCCAAGCATAATGAATTGAAAGGACTTTAAGTTATCTTTTTAAAAATAAATTCTTTTTCTTTACTCTTTCCATAAAATCTTCAAGACTCAAATGTCCAAAGTTAACTTTTATATTTCAGAGGCATCTTTTTGATGACTCTCATTAGAAAGGAAAAAAAAAGTGACCACCAGAAACTAGTAACATTTAAATTTTTTACATCTCTCAATTTTTGAAAAAAACCTCTACTTTATACTCTTCATCAAGTGTTGCATTAAATTCCAGGAAAACATGAGAGGAAAACATTTTTTATTAAAATGTGCAAGTGTGCAAATATGGAAGGGTGTTTAACAGATTGTAACACAGTAAAATTGTATAAACTTGTAAAAAAAACCCCACAATGATACTTTGATAGAGGAGCCCTTGCAGTAGGGGTAGTCTTGCATTTTATGCATCACATGCTTTGAGCAAACTCAGTGTTTGGGGTAAGCAAGCAAAAACAAAAATAAAAAAAGATGACCCCAAAGAACAACTCCAAAATGTCTTATTGACTCTTCATTCTAATGGCTGCCTAAGCCACATTTCTTGTTCATTCACTTTTCTCCTTGAGTTCTGACCTTTGCCTTAACTAACCCAAGTATGTCCAGGGCCCGCTACGTTGTCACCCCATGCTCTTGGCTGGTCCTACCAATGGTACTGTTGCTAGCAGGCTGGTGAGGGTTCTCTGCACACCTGAGATGGCTCAGATGCTCCCACACTGTTAGGGGTCTTTTGCTGTGTAAGGTCATTAGATATTGTTGGCACAGAAAGACTTCATGCTTGTGGTTGTTAAAACAGTGGTGCCTCTAGCTGATCAGAGGTGTCACATGACAGTGAAAATGAACTCAAGACCTTCACAGAATGTCCAGTAAATAAGATTCTGCCTACACAGAAGGGGCCATACACTCCTGAGTCTTTTGATACACCTCTCATGTTAAGATACTACCAAAATGCAAAAGTACACAGAATTGCAACAGTTTCTGAGATTTAGTATGTAAGAGGTTTTGAGTTTGTCAGATCTGAGCAAACAAATTAAGAAAGGAATGAAAATACACGAGAGGCTGAATATACGTTTTTCTCTAGGCTCACTGCAATGGGGGAAAAGAGTGCCATGCAAAACTGAACATACTTATGTCAAAGGCAGGCCACACTGCCCTTGATCATATACTATATCTCCCACTGCACAGTTTTTTTTTGTTTTGCTTTGTTTCATAAAACTATCTGTTTGATAGCATTTGAATCTATATTAAAAGCATTAAAACACAAACACAGGCTGCTGTTTGCAAAGGCTAGACCAAAAGACCCTATACTGGTCTACTCTAGTCCAGTGTAGCAAAGAAGTATTCCCATTTGGCTTCAACAAAAAAATATGAATCTTTGTAAACAAGTGGGTGATTTGATTTATAACCACATGCTGAATACAAATGAAGATCTACTAGGCATATGTTCTTCAGAGTGGACAGTCCCCCAAAAATGTAAAAAAATTATGTGTTCACAGTGAAGATGGTAATAGAGTTTTCACAAAGACTGCTGTGAGTTGCATTCCCAAAATGACATTTATTTTCTACTTCAGCTAACTGGTTTTGTTGTTGCTGTTTTCATAGAAAGGGCAATGCTCATTCGGTCATCACAGTAGTTACGAAGTCCAGCCACAGTGTGGTAAAGATAAGTACATACACTGATCCCACAGGACACCAGAGTGCAAGAAAGTAACGATTCCTAACCAGCTCCAGGTGAACAATTAATTACTTTATCCTTCGTCACTTTCTGCAGTGGATTGAATTAATCAGAACAGAACAAGGGGATAATTCCATCCAACCCTCACTCTTCTGCCTTTTAGCTCATAAGGGAGAAATTTTAAAGCCTGACGTGAAGCCAGACAGCTGGATGCCTTCTCTGATATCTGTACAAAACTGCTTAGAATCAGGAGGCTCTGGCACTGCCACATTTTTACATAGAAAAGTGGATTCTCAGTGGCTAGCATAATCTCAAATTTCACCTTGCAACCAAAAAATAATCTGTATTTGTTTGTTTACAATATAATGTAGTCTAACATACACCTACACAGTGATTTCACATTTGTTATACCATATAGTGAAGAATGATGACTGCCTTGTTTACTGGACTGTTATTACTCAAGAGATGCAAAAAACTGCAGTGGGGATTTATATTAATGTCATTATAAAAATCATTATTGATACTGCTGTGCTTGATACTGGTCCATAAGGAACTTAATGTAACCAAACTGTAACACACATTAAAAACTGATTAATGTGTCAGGTTTCCAAACTAAGGGTATGACTGCTATAGCATTTTCTCTCATACCAGCAGTGCACGGCCAAGGCAAATCTCTTATTATCCCCACTTGTTGTGCTTTTATTCTTTTCACAGTGCAGTTTTGGTGCACGGAAATTTCACTTCCCTTTTCAATGCACCTTTCCAATACAAGAAAACTGGAAGCATGTGCATATTACATTGTTAATACAGATACTAGGGCCTAAACACAGCTGGAGGGCTACACCTCTGTTAAATCCTCCCACTAGTGTGTAGCAAGTACAGAGGTACCAGCCAAAAGATCTAAAAATGTAGAGTGTATGACACTTTTCAGAGTGCTTCTCATGCACATAAAGCCAGCTGTCATCAGTTTTATGTTTGCTTTTCACTGTGAGCCTCCAGTTCTTGCCATCTTGTACCTTCCTTATCCCTGAAAATGATAGTACTGTCAATGTCTTCTGACTCAGAATTGTCAACAGGGTGCCTTATGGGAAAAAAAAAAGAGGGATTCCTGGAAAGCACATTTGTTGTAAAACTGTGTGGAGAGAGTATTAGCAAGATATCAAACTGACAGTCAGCTACTGGTGGTCTCACCAATTGCTGATGAGAGGACAGGAAGCTAGGGTACAGTGGAAAAGACACAAACTCATCTTTGTCAGAACCCAGGACTTCCAGAGCAGTATCGCAGAAGTGTCCAAATTGCTGAGAAACCACAGCGTGGATATACCCACTGATTCTTCTGGCCAGAGAGGCAGCGTGGCCAACAGCTTTCACCCTCAGGGTCAAACATGCAGGCTGCACTGGCAGTCGATCCCCAAGCGACAAAGAAGTCCCCATTCCTCACCTACCTGGTACAGACCGACATAGACATTAGTCCCAAGCAAATGGCAAGGACTCCATAGAAGAAGAAAAATCAGCATAAAAAGGAAATACTGTTCACATGAACAAGAAACTGAGATTATGGACCAAGCTAATACCACCTGAACCTATAAAAATCCAATATATTAACAGGCATTCAGAGAACTTCTATTACACATAGCTGGACTACAGGTATCCAGAGTGCCAAATCAGGAGGGCATCGTGAGGGAGACGAAATGCTCAAGAGTCAGTGAGGGACTTGTTATGGCTATAAGAAAGCATAGGCGTTTAATAGTATTTACTTATCAGTTAATAACAACTAATTTACTTAAGTAGAACTATGTTCTTGTCTACTTACACGGGTAATCAAAGAAACATGACAAGCAGCCACACAGCATAGCCTATACTTCTGTACTAAGCTGCCTAATTCTTTATAACATCTAGACATATCCTCTTCACCTTCTCCCCATGGTGAGTATTCACTAGAACAAAAAAAGACAGAAGACAACAACTAGACTTCAAAGAATGCAAAATGGCTTTTATTTTTCATACAGCATTTACTATACAGCATTTATTCTTACAGCATAGCTCTTCTTGATAAAACATGGTGTCAGTGCAGGAGTTTTATGGGAGACTTGACAAATTCTTGGAAGAAATTCTCTGAATATTACAATAATGACAGATTATGAAGGTTTTAGAAAATCCCCGAGACACAGAGTGGCAAAGATACCTAGTGAAATACATGTATGTGCTTGTTCTTGCACTTCTTTAGGCATGCACTTCTATGAACTGGGAAGATGTATCCTTGGTCTGAAACAGTTCAAATGCTCTTATCTACTTTAGTATTTTGCCTTGCCTTTATGCTATTTCATAAGATACATGGATAATTGTTCTGCACAGTACGGCTGAGAGGAATGTGTTGTGGTACTTCTTAGATATGCCACAAATGACAAAATATATCTGAAAACTATTTAGAAATGTAAAAAAAATATGAAGCAGATTTAACAAAAAAAGAATGGACTTTGTTGTATGAAATACCAGATGGATTAATTATGACCTTGTTAGAAATGGCCAAGCTCTGTAGTATTCTTTATTTCAGAAAAGCCCTGAATCACAGAATCAGAATGGCTTGGGTTGGAAGGAACATTAAAGGCCATCTAGTTCCAAACCCCTGCCCTAGACAAGGTTGCCACTCACTAGATCAGGCTGCTCATGGCCCCATCCAACTTGGCCCTGAGCATCTCCAGGGATGGGGCAACCACAGCTTCTCTGAGCAGCCTGTGCCAACGCCTCATCATCCTCTGAGTGAAAACTTCTCTCCTGTTAGCTAATCTAAATCTCTGCTTTTTTAGTTTAAAACCACCACAGGTACTATGAGGAATGGCTAGCCCAGGATGCTGTTGGTATGGGCTGCGAGAACACACCGCTGGTTCACACCAAGCTTTTCATTCACTAAGACATCCAAGTCCTTTTTCCCAAGGCTGCTCTCAGTGAATTCTTCTCTGAGAAGAAGGGAGGGATAGGAATGTAATTCTGCTGAAGATCCAAAAGTGATGTCATTAAAAGCTATAATCAGAAAAAAAAATGATAGGAGTAGCATCTTCTCTGTTATTTTTCTCTACCTAAGAGATTTCACTATAAATTCCTTCATATAGAAACAATTATTTGTAGAATTGTTGAAGTTTTCAGTCTGAAAGCAAAAAGTGAGATTTTTCAAAGTACAGGGGATGTCTGTCTAATCTTATTTTAATTCACTGTTGAAAAATGTTAATTATTTTGATTTTCACTTGTCTGTGTGCAAAGCCATAAAATTATTTTGAGAAATACAGTGTATCTTGCTCTAAATAAAAATTACAAAGTTTTTTAGCACTACTTCTAATGAAAAGATTTTTTCATATTTTAATTTGAAAGGTTGTTTAATACTATCATTAGTTACAGTAGCCAAATGAAGTGATTTAGTGTTTCTACTGATTATCTAGAAATATGTAACTGTTGCTAAGGAAAAATGACATTTCTTCAAATATTAAGATGAGATGTGTACTTTGATAAAGACCAAAAATTCAAATTCTGAAATTTGAGAAAAATCTACATATATGTATTTGCAATGTTTTGAAGCAGAACTTCAGTCTCTGTTAGGCCCCAGTTGAGTAATGCAGACAGCTCTGCAAACAAACTTCATAGATGAAAGGGTCAAAACATTGAAGTGATTCAACAATTTCCCAGTAACAAAAGAAGCTATGACCCTCCTGACATAGCGAGTGATGATGTATTTAGAGACTGAGATGTTAATATAGATTTAAAAATTCTGCAAACACATTAACTCAAGGGTAGCAACAAATGTGTATATATATATATATATTACACTTATGCCAAGGCCTGACTAGGTTTGATATGATTTTTCAATCAAAAAGTTCAAAGTTCCATGATTTAAGAACACAAACCAACAGCCAAGAGATTTTATCCTTCAACTTACTGACAGGTCACCCTGTTCACCTAGCAAAGCAAATATGCATGCAAGCAACAACCTGACATAAGAGAAAGGATAATACAATATCAAGTATTAAAATCCTCGAAACGAAAACTTTCTTTACCAGCATGGATAGGATGAAAGTTGGTAAAGCATTACCATGGAATTAGTCACATCCTTCCAGCAATGTTTTTTTTTTTTTTTTTTTTTCTTTTCTGAAATTACTCAGTGTCCCCTCAGTCCTCCATGTTGCTCACAAGAAATTGAGAAGTCAATGAAAGCACAAATCCTCCAAGCTTTCAGTGCATTACCACCTAAATAAAAAAACTTTTATTTGCTGGATAGATAGGGTGAGAGATGTCTACTGAAATACAGTTTGCCTTCAAATGAACTATATAAGATGACACTATCTATTTTTATTAGACTTTTTATGGTTGTATCTCAGTGTTTCTGACTGACAAGGCTACTGTCATAGATAAGTGAAGGTAAGCACTTCAATCACCCAGAGATTCAAAGGTTGAATAGCCAAACGGTGTCATTACTGCTATAGCATTTCAGACTAGTTTCCCCATAAAAAGATCCAGTTCCATCTGTAAAACTGCACCATTCTACTATTCAAAATTATTCTGTTGTAGACATAATGCTCTGTTGATTCAGGTTTGATTTTTACATATTTTCAGATTTCCCAGTAATTTTTTCTAGGCAATTGTTAGAGCTATGATGGTTACACTGGGCCTCAGAAATCATAGTACAGCTATTCATGGGTTGAAAATACTTCTGTTCAGTATTTAAGGACAATTTCAGTCTCTAGGGACAGCTGTAATGGAGTAGTTGTAGGGTTTGTGAGGCAAATAGGAGGTAGTTATAGGGACTGGTATGAGAAATGTCAATTGTGAAGCTGTGTATAGATAATAGTAAGATGAAGGGACATGGAAGGGTGCATAGAACTCAATTAACTACGTGCCTTCCATAGCTAACAGGCAAGCACTGCTGGCCATAGACTGCAGGAGCTATGCAAAGACACTTCACAAGCTAGCAAAGAGCTGCAGGTGGGGATGTATCAGGGCTACAAAGGAACACTGCACTACCCACTGGATGTGCTGGAACTGTATACGGCCAGAAAACGGCCTCAATCTCCATCTCGCCTGTCCCCTAAACACACATCCCAACGCAGCAGAGGCGCGGGGTTGTTGGCAGGGTGGACTCAACCGCTCTGTTCTGCACTCACGACCGCCCCAGCCCCACCGGCTGCGCACAGCTCGAGGCCGGGACCGAGATGAGGCGGATGGAGGGAGACCGACGGGGCCCCAAGCAATCGGCCCCACTGCGGCCCAACGCCTCGCCAGAGACGGCCGGCTGAGACCACGCCGGATGGCCGCAACCGACCCGCCTCGACCCGCGCCATACTCCCCGCCTCAAGATGGCGGCAGCCGGGCAGCTCCCCCATAGCCCGCGGTGGCTTGCTTTCTTTTTTTTTTTTTTTTTTTTTTTTTTTCGACGGAGGCGCGGGATGCCGCGACAGGCCGCCGCGGGGGGCGGCGAGCAGCCGCCACCAGGCGTAACTTCCCACTCGTTCCACCGACAGCGGCCGCCCCTCGACCGACAGCGGGCGCGGTACGACCCCCGCGGCGGGCAGCGCGCCGGGTCCGCGCTCCAACCCCCGCCCGCCGGATATGGCGTCAGGCGGCTCCCGCGCGGCCACGCCCCGAGCCTAGGTCCGGTACCGCCGCAGCCTTACCGGCCCTCGCGCTGCGCCGCCGGCACCGCGCGTCTCGCACGGGCGGTCCTGGCGCGGCGGATGAGTCGGGGCTCGGCGGCCGGTGCCCAGCCCGGTGGAGGGAGCAGGTAGCGCTCGGCCCCACGCCGTCACTCAGGGTAGGCCCCGCCTCTTCCGGGCCTTTCCGACTGGGCCGCCGCCTCCTCCTCCCTCGCTCTCTCTCCCTTTTGTGAGTTATAGCAACCGTTGCCTTGTGAATCAAGCGCCATAGTCACCGTAGTCCTGGCGACTGTTACCCATCAACAACAACCGCTCCTCTCCTGCTCCTCCTCCTCCTCCTCCTGCTGCTCCTCACCCCCATCCTCACCCCCTTGCTCATCGTCACCCACAACAACAACAACAACAACAGCCGCCTCCAGCAGCAACGACAGCCGGAGCAGCACCGCAGCCCGCCTCAGCCCAGGTGAGTGCTCTCGCCGGGCGCACGCCGGCCCTCCCTCCGCGCTCCTTCCCGCGGCTCCTGCCTCCCCCCTCCTCGCAGCATCCGGGCCGGGGACGCTCCGTTGCGCTGCTCCGAGTGACGGCGGTGCGGCGGGGGAACGCGGATCGCTCGGCCGGCCCCGCCGCCTTCTCCGTCGCCTTCCCTCTCGCCCGGCCCCGCCGCCTCGGCGTGGGAGCGCGCGGCGGGGGGCGGCGGGATGGGGGTGTCCGCGGGGCCGAGGGGACCGCGCGGCGGGGCCGGCTGAGCAGGGAGTGGGGCTCGGCCGTGCGGGGACGGAGGCGCTGCTGGGACCTCCGGGACAATCGCGTGGATGCGGTGGGTACGCGTCTTCCATCGTCTCCTGTTCAAGCGGATGGAGGGGGAGGGGGGGGGGACGAGGGAATTTTGCGGAACGAGACTTCGGACACAAGCTAAGATTGCGTTCTTTAAATAATAATAATAATAAAACAACAACAACAACAACAAATGCAACACCTTGGGGGTGGAGGTGGGAGAAAAGAAGCAGCGGAGATGGATCCCGTGGCACAGCGCAGAGCGAGGGGCCTTGTTCTGGTCCGTGTGGCTGCCGGAGGTGCAGGTGTTTGCCAACTTCCATAGCCTCCAGCGAGACTCTTGTGTATGCGATCGGTCACTCTCCGTGCAATTTTAGCCAAACCTTTCTTTTTCTTTCTTCCTTCCCTTCTTTCTTTCTTTCTTTCTTTCTTTCTTTCTCCTTCTTTTTTCTTTTTTGTTTTTTCTTCTTTTTTTTTTTTAATTTATTCGTAATTAATGTCCTTTCTTATTTTAGGGCAAACTGCATTTTCTTTGTACTGTGTTTTCCAGTTTATTCGGTACCCCCACCCATACTCAGTTGCACCCAGTTGCAGGCTTTTTACCTTCTTGCAGTCCTTCTAGGGATTATTTTTATTTTATTGTTACTATCTTTTTATGTTGCTAGCATAGTATGGTGTAGTGTGCGTGTAGATGTAGTTCATGCACACTGAGCTATGTACATGTGGAGAGGATCCTTCTGGTGAGTTTCCTTAAACTCTACACAATCAAAGAAATCTGAGACATTTCACTGTCACTGAGAGTTTGTGTGCCAAGCAGCAGAGGGAAGAAATTAAAAATGTCTTTGTGATTTGTGATTTTTTGTTACTGCAGCTGCATTTCAAGAGGATGCTTGGGAAAGAAAGGAAGAGGCACCTTTTTACCTCACAAGAGGTTGAAGTAAAAATTATCTTATTAATGATGATGATATTTTTCTTTTTTTCTTTCCTTCTGTCTTTCTTTTTTTCTTTCCTTCTGTCTTTCTTTTTTTCTTTCCTTCTGTCTTTCTTTTTTTCTTTCCTTCTGTCTTTCTTTTTTTTCTTTCCTTCTGTCTTTCTTTCTTTTTTTTTTTTTTTTTTGATCCAAAATACCTGGTGGTTTTTTATTATTTGTTTTGGGGTTTTTTTTGTTTGTTTGTTTTGTTTTTGTGGTTGCTTATTAAGATCTAAAGACCTGCATTGCTGGAGGTAGAAAATCACACTTTATTTACCTTTTTAGTTCTTTGGGATAAAGTATGCTTCTAGTATCTATCTTGGCAGTTAAAATTATATCTCAATATCCAGTTGCACTCTCTTCCTTGATGTGTCAAATCACCTTTTGGTATGACAGGCTTTTTTCCGTTTTTGAAGTGATGACTTACTTGTTTCCTGTATTTAATTAAATTGTTAAGGGAAAGCGTAATCAAAAAGATGTTCTTTTTTATTATTCAAAATCCTACAACTTAATTGTGTTTTCACCTTTTCTTTTTGTATATCTTCAGAGGAAATCTGATTAAAATATCAGTTTTTTCTTTATCATTTCAACAAGGATATATTGCTTTATCTCATATTGGACTTGCCAATGAGTGTGGCAGTGTCAATTTTTCCAAGCGGCCATCAGCTATGAGACATCTTCTGTTTATATTAATGTTTCTTAAGGCAAGGCAGATTGTCTTTTTTTTTTTTTTTTTCCATGTTTCATAAACCAAGTATGTGAATTAAAATGATTTTATTTTTGGTAATCACCAAAGATCTCTATGTTGTTATCATTTTATTTAAGATGAAACCATCAAGCGCTAATTTTGTATGTATTGCTACAAAATAACTTTGAAAGATATTAAGAATATTCAGAGTGAGTATCAAGTCATTTATATCTGTATGGGGTCAGAAGGTTATTTTACTACATCAGTTATACGGCAGATTTAAATCTTAATTTCATTGTTATTGCATTATGTATGTGATTCATCAGTCACTAAACCATTCCATGCATTTACTGATGTTGAAAAGTTGTCAGCTCTGCTCCATTCCTCTCCTAAGTAGCCCTCTTTCAACAGGACAGAGCCCTGTCCAGGATGCCTTCCTTCCTGGATGTTGAGGTCTGTCCTTGAAGGACAAGCATCCAGACCTGTGGTCTCAAAGGAAAGTGCGCAGACTGTGAGACAAGTTTTATAAGTTTTTGTTTTGGTTTTATTTGGTTGTTTTTTTCTTTTCTTTTGTTTTGTTTTTCTGAACAAAGAGGTATTTGGAAGTGTTTTAAAAGTCATGTTAAAGTATGTAATTTTATCTAAAACCAAAGACTTCTTTTTAATATTACTTAGCTACATTTCTTTAAGCCTGCTATTTGAAAAACTGTAATAAAGCAACCATAATCAACTCAGTTAATATTAGGGACCTGAAAGGGAAAACTGTTGAGTCTTTATTCTTTCAGAAATATTTTAGTGGTTATAGATATCTGCTTTGTGCATTTGATTCCCTAATGCCCTCAGCTGTCAAAATAGTTGGTGTTTGTGATGCTAACCAGCGTTTGAAAATGAAGTGGCTTGTGATTTTTTTTTTTTTTTTACTCATTTATGTTCATGACTTACACTGTGTAACTGTCTGTGTAACATTGTTTTAAATTGTTTCAGCATGCCCTAATGAGTCTTCGTGGATCATAGGCTTTATTGCGCTGTTAGCTAACTTATATTGTACTGTGGAGGAACCCTTCAATGATGCAGTGAAAATAAATGAAATGGGAATTAAAGGTACAATGCTGTTACAAAGTTTGAAGTCAGGGTGCTTTATTTCATAATTACGTTCAGCTTTGTTAGCTGTATGCAATTTCTTGTTTCCACCTGGTGCAGTAGTTGTGTGGCAGTTTGTTAATCACAAAACTGTCTACAAAAATAACTGTTACTGTTTAATTTAGTTTATTAAACTTTCCATTGAGAAGGAAGACTTTTTTTTTTTTTTCTTCTACTTGAAACATAACTAAGTATCTAAAAAACAATAATGTTATAGTATTGCTGTTCCTTTCGGCATTCTAGCTAGCATTCCTGGTTCTGGTCTTCATGCTTTACTTTGTCCTCTTATGAAAAGTTACCTTCTTAAAATATCCCATACTAACTATATCCAGTCTTCAAAAACTTACCAGCTGTAGTTACTGTTATGAGGAATACTCTGCCTTTTAGAAGCTTATTTTTTAACTTTTTACAGTTATTTACAATTGAAATGATGTGTTGTGAATGCATCACAAATACAGACAGAATGAAAAATAAACTTTCAATGGTACTGTAGTGTTCTGATAGATGAAGTTTTATTTTTAAAACAAGCTTGTTACCAGATAAACGTGTTAGAGCAAAGTATTATTATTATGAATGAAACAATTTTTGAAACTAAGGGTGAGAAACAGCAAATTAATGAAGCTTTTGATCTATATAAATGAATACTGAAGGCGATGCTTTTCTGTTAGCCACAAGTCTGGCATTATTTTTGTATTTCTGGTAAAGGTGTCTCTGCTTCTCTGTACTCACAGGTTAGCACCTGTATACTTATATTTTGGAAATTTAAGGAGCAGTATGTACACTGATTTTAGCTAAATCTAGTTTGCTAGGGACAGATGGCTAGTTTAAACAGGTGTTACTTTCATTCCTTATGCATTGTGTTGAGACTTCCAGAGGTTCACAAAAGAGCTGCCTAAAGCAGGTGGTGTTTTCTGCTTTTGTGATTAGCAAGATTTACTTTGGTAGGAAATTATTTTCCCAGTCACTGGATGTGTTTTAATAGTTAACATACTGTATCAGAGTTTGAAGTGTTCAACATATAGCACAGTTGTATGATAGTTCTAAAAATTATTTTGTCATCAAACTTTTAAAGGAGATGTGTCTATTTGAGTACAAGGTTTTGTGTTTCATGACTATGTGAACAAATAGTAATTGTCCTGCTTGCAAGACGAAGAGCAGTAATGCAGCTCAATGTAACATTTTGTTTCACAAAATAACTTATTTTTACCTTTGTATCACTTAAGATTTTATTATTGTAATTTTTTTTCAATAAAAATGACATATTAAGAATGCAGAATTAGTTTCAAACTTTTTTGGTCTTAGTACTTTTACCATGAAAGTAAGTTTGCCGGACTTTGTTTTATTCTGTAACATTTGTAATTCTGTTAGAATAGGTTTTAATAAATTAGATTCTTTCTTTTCTTCTTAGGCAGGTGATTTTTTTTATTTTTATTTTTTTACTTGGACCTCTTTCTTTTTTTCTTTCTTTGTTTACTGTGTGTTTTGTGTAACAATGACTGGCATTTATTCAGTTATTTTCCTTATAGTAGATGCACCAGAGGGTGCTATGCTATTTGAAATATAAAAACCACCACCACCAACAAAAAACGATAGGAGTTTTTTGTCATTGAAATATAGTGATACTTTATAGGAATTTAAATAAAAATTACTCATTTTTTTCTACTTCTTTCTAAGTATTGTAATATAGCAAGCTCTTAATACTATACTTTTGCTTTGCAGGACAAACACTTAATCTAAATCTACTGCAATGAATCATAGAATGGCTTAGGTTAGAACGGACACTAAGATCACCTAGTTCCAAGCACCTGCTATGGGCAGGGCTGCCACCCATCAGCTCGCGCTGCCCACAGCCCCATCTAGCCTGGCCTTTAGTGCTTCTAGAGATCAGGCATCCACAGCTTCTCAGGGTGACTTGTGCTGGTGCTTCACCACCCTCTGAGTAAACAATGCCTGCCTAACATCTAACCTATACCTCCCCTCTTCTAGTTTAAAACCATTCCCCCTCATTCTATCAGTATCAGACCACGTAAAAAATCGATTATGAATGATTGTTCATAATCTCCCTTCAAGTACTGGAAGGGACGCAGTGAGGTCTCCCCAGAGCCTTCTCTTCTCCAGGCGAAACAAACCCGACTCCCTCAACATTTCTTCATAGGAGAGGTGCTCCAGCCCTCTGGCCATCTTTGTAGTCCTCCTCTGAACCTGTCCCAGGAGCTCCATGTTTTGCATTGTGGATCTCAGGCCTGCATGCTGTATTCCATATGGGGCCTCACAAGGACAAAGAATGGTGCTCAGTCACCTCCTTCTTGCTGCTGGCCACCCCTCTTTTTATTCAGCCCAGGCTTCTGGGCTGTAAACACACCCAGTTAGCTCATGCTCATCTTTTCATCCTCCAGGAACCCAAAGGCCTTTTTCACAGGACTGCTCTCAATGAATTCTTCACCTAGCCTGTATATGCATCTGGGATTGCACCAGTGCAAGTGCAGTGCCTTGCCTTTCTAAAGTAATGCCAGGTCCCTCTGGATGGCATCCCTTCCTTCTGTTGTGTCAGCTGCACCACTTCGGTTAGTGTCATCTGCAAACCTGCTGAGAATACACTCAATCCCACTGTGTAGGTCATTGACAAAGACACTGAGGAGCACCAGTCCCAGGATAGAACCACGTGGGGACACTATTCATGACTTGCCTCTGCCTGGACATAGATCCACAGACCACAGCTCTCTAGTTATGATCACCCAAACGTTTTTTTATCCACTGCATAGTCTACCATTCTCATCTGTATTTCTGCAATTTAAAGATAATGTATGATAGACCATGTCAAGTGCCTTGCTCAGGTTCAGGTAGATTTCATAGATCTTCCTTTGTCCACTGATTCTGTCACTCCCTCATGTATCACCAGCCTGGTCTGCCACAGTCTGCCCTTGGTGAAGCTGTGCTTGTTGTCTCAGAATACCTTGTCTTGCATGTACGTTAACATATCTTCCAAGAGAATGAGTTCTGTGATCTTCCCAGATACAGGGGTGAGGCTCACTGGCCTGTAGATCCTGGGTTTTCCTTTCTCCCTGTATTAAAAATGGGAGTGATGTTTCCCTTTTTCTGGTTACTGGGGACTTCACCTGATAGTCACGACTTTTCAAATATGAATGAGAGTGGCTTGGCAACTACGTCAGCAAGCTCTTTCAGGACTGTGGGATGCATGTCATTGGCCTCATTGGGCCTCATTTATCAAGTGCATAGACCCTTGCCCTTTCTCTTCTGACCAGTGAGCTTATAGAATCTCTTCTTATTTTTCACCTTCCTTTCCATGTTCAATTCTATCTGTGCCTTGGTTTTTCTGATACCAACTCTGCACATCTGAATGGCATCCCTGTATTCTTCCCAAGCCACACCTCCCTGCTTTCTCTGCCTGTGTATTTCCTTTTTATCACTCAGCTTGACCATCAGGCCTTTACTCAGCCATGCTGGCTTCCTGCCTTCTCTGCTCGATCTCTGATGCTGGGAGGCAGAGAACTTTTGTGCACTCAGAAAGATGTTTTTAAAGAGAGGAGCCAGCTCTGTTATGTTCCTAAATGCAGTTTCCCAAGGTATCCATGCAGTATTTCGCTAAACAGCTAAAAGTGTGCTTTCCTGAAGTTCAGGGTCCTGACTTGCTCTTTGCCAGCCCCGTATTTCTCAGGGTCATGAACTTGACAAGGGTGTGATCACAATGTCCCAGTCCGTCTCCAATCTCAGACAGTTTAGTTATCACCTCTGCGCTGGTGAACACCAGGTTTGGTAATGCTTCACCTCTGGTTGTTTTTTTCTGGTATCTAGACCAGGAAGTTTTCCTGAATTGACTTGAGGAGTCTTCTGGGTAGTTTGTAGCCCACTGTGTTTCTTTCCCGGCACGTATCTGGGTGGTTGAAATCTCCTGTCAGGATGAAAGCCTGAGAATGTGTTGCTTCTTGTATCCGAAGAAGAAAGGTCTTATCAACAGCTCCCCTTGATCTGGCAGCCACCAGATGTCCTCTATTGGTCTGATCCCTAATTTTAACCTATAAGTTCTCAACCTGATTGTGCCTGTTTTTCAGAAGCTCCTGTTCGCCATCTATCCATCTCTTAACAGAGGGCAACTCCTGCTACTCCTTCCCTGTCAGCATCTTCTAAAAAAACTCGTAGCCCTTGAGTGTGGTGTACCACTGTACAGTTTGTCCCATCATGTTTCTGTGATAGCAATTAGGTCACAGTTTTCTAATAGCACTGTAGTTTCCATCTTGTCTGGTTTATTTCTCCTGGTGCAAGCATTGTTGTATAGGCACTTCCGCTGGGCTTTCAGCTGTGATGCCTTCTTGATGGAGCTCTCCTGAATTCCTCTGTGACAAATCTGAGGACTTTCCCCCACTGATTCCTAAAGGAGCAGTGTTTGCTTGTTTTTGTTTTCTTTGTTTTCCTTAAAGGAATGTATTGCTTTTTGTAGTTTTTTTTTTTTTTTTTCCATTCTTAGTGAAACTTTCTGTGGATAAAATAGGTGTTAAAACTTAGCTGCTTACTTCTGAACTGTAGAAGGGACAGAAGTGTTACTTGATTAGAGTCACTAATTCTAGAATAGAAGAACAGTAAAAAAAAAAAAGCAGTATATTTATGAGAACCACTGTTTTTAATTTCAGAAAATCCTCAATGAATATGAGACTAATGGATTAGAATTCCATTGTTGTACATTCTGTAGTTTAATAATATCTATTGTTTGTCTATATACTCTAAGACTAATGAAGCAGTGCTCTTTTTTTATGCATGTGGATAAATAAATTACATTGGACTAGATGCCATTGCCTTTGGAAGTGTGTAAAAAGCTTCAAGCTGGAGCTGGGATGGTACATCTTAAGTTGCTTGGTTTTGCACAGTACTTTTAGATTTTTTTTTTTTTTTCTGTTCTCTCATGATAAGTTGTTTGTCTTTGGTCCCCTACCTTTAGATTTAGCTCCCCAAAACTGAGAGATGGTGGGTGGAATACCTTGGAAGTCGAAATTAACAAAGGAATTTTCCGTGTTATAATACAAATTTTAGTGAGAATTGGAGGTTTAAATTCTAGCAATTCAAAGTTCCTCTTTAAATTCTCAATATATTTTTAATGTTTCTTTGTTTAAGTTATTGCATTTGCATCCATACCAATTCTATGTGGATATCAAAGTTTGTGTATTATTCACTGAATACTACGTAGTGTACTTGTAGCGTTTTGTGACTTGTATTCATTGGTTAGCTAAAGGAAGAAAGTATCTGACAGTATATTTAAAGGTCATTTCAACCCCACATGAACCCACTACACTGAGTGTAGCTTAGCCTTGTTTGATCTCCGAGAAAACATGTAGGGCAACCACTGTGTAATGAATGTAGACTTTATGATACTGTAGCACTATTTCTTCGGTTTTTGCATGCTCTTCTTATTGAAATATCTTATTTCAAATTGAATTTGTAAGCTCTTTGAGGTAAGAAACGTGTCTTTAGATTTCAGTGTTGTGCAGGTTTTAGGTGCTGCCACTACAAATAATAAATAACCGGGAGCTATGTTTATTGTTCATCTGCTGAGTAAATGGTTTCTGTCTTCTGCTTTGTTACTTCATTATAATTAAACTAGGTACGTTTTCTCTTACATACCACCTCGGGGACATTTTCTAAGCACTTGAACGGTGGATATTTAAGTTAGCAATACCACATTGCTAAACAGAAATAGAAATGAGCAAATCCATGAGAGGTGCAAGAGGTCATTTTGCAGGTGTTCTACATCAGTTAAGACCTGCTATTTTCTTCTTCTTTCTCTGTTAAGTATACTTTCCTTAGAAAGGATTGAAAAAATGAAATACAATTCTGAGCCATAACTATTTACATTACAGCTATCAAGGTTACAGGTAAGTGTTTATTATGATTCTGTGGAGCTAAAACTTAAAAAAGGTATTTGTAGCTTGTATGAGCTAGTTCACGTCTGCCAAATTTTCAGATGTGTACAGTTTTTTGTATAGTTTTGGTCTGATTTTTTTCTTAGTGTGTCTATATTTTCATGAAGAAGGGAGAGGTGTTATGCATATATAACTCTGTTACTCTGACAATGATATTGTATGTTTATGAACTGTATGAAGGTTTTACTTCCTAATGGGCTATATGACAAGGACAGTGAATTTGAGCTAGTGCCTCTTGGTGTGGCCTGCTGTACATTATCTGTGAAGCATTTAGAAGAGTTGGCATTGTACTTCCTTCCTCTCCCTCCTTCTTCTTTTTCTGATAAGACCTGTGCTGTACTGTTACGACTTTATTGTTCTGCTGCTTGAATAAGCAGGAGAAACAAACTTACTGAGGGAAGGGTGTTTCCTTCTCTATGCTCTTGTTGATGAAATTTACAATGTAGAAGAACCATGAGGAAGTGTGTGTGTGTGGCTGTACAAAAAAAGAATTGCCAATTCATACTATTAGTTAAGTTTTTACAAGCTAGATTGGCACCCAGTGTTATTTTCATTGGGTAAAAAATAAGAAAAAGAATTACCTGCTTAAGTTAAAAACCAGTGCTTGCTTTTCAAATTGTTTTCTTAGGAAAACAGTTGTTCAATAATCACCACTTTGAAACTAAATGTACTCATATATCCTGAATAAGATTCTAAAATAGTTTAATGATTGGATCATACATATTTTTGTGTTAAGTTGTAGAAAGTTAATTGCTGTTTAACTAAATATATGTAGCTCTACAGGGTCTGTTAAACCTATTAATGAAATGAATAAATGGTATATAAGAAGTATTTAGATTACATCTATTGAAAGGTCTGAATGTACTTAAAGTTCCTTTAGCCTTAGCTAATGAGGAGCAGTTGAACTACAAGTGTAGTAGCCGTTAGCTGTGAGGTGAAATTAGCATGTTTATTAAGTAAATGATACCTAAGGACATGTCAACATAGAAATGTCTGTTTAACATTTAGTTCACTGTTTTATGCGGTCCACTCTGTATTAAACCACTTCATATTAGTTGCAAGTTGCAAAAGAGTTAATAAATAATTCTTCCACATTTGTTTAATTATTTCCTATCAGATTTAGTAAATGGAAGAATGTAGAATACAGTATGTTTTTAACTCCTTAGAGTTGATTCTATTTAATGCCAGCTCCCCATAACTTCTAGGAAATTCATTATTTGGACTGTCTGAAATAATATTGTCCAAAGGAACTATTATCAAATTATTTCAAACAGTATTCAAATTCAAAAGGAACAATAATGGACAGGCAAATTTGTGGTGCACTGGATCTGTGGTGACATGAGATGAGAGAAGTTTAGCATCTTCCAAATATTTGGCTATTTTGCAAAAGGAATTCAGAAGGTTTTATGACTAAAGTATACTTCCTCATCAAAGTTAAGTCAAAACAAGTGAAGGTGTGTGTTCGCAGCCAGGAAGACCAGTTTTATCCTGGGCAGCATCAAATCAGGGGTGATCAGCGGAGTGAGGAACATGATTGTTCCCCTCTATTCTGCCCTCATGAAGCCCCATCTGGAGTATTGCATCGAGTCCTTGGGCCCTCAGCACAAGAAACATGTGGAACTATTGGATGAGGTCTGAAGGAGGACTCTGAAGATAATCAAAGGGCTTGAGCATGTCTGTTGTGAAGAGAGATTGATAGAGCTGGGCTTGTTTTGCTTGGAGAAGAGAAAGCTCTGGGGAGAACTCATTGCAGCTTTCCAGTAATTAAAGGGAACAGGACAGGGACTTGCTTTTTACATGGTCTAATAGTGATTGGACAAGGGGGAGCAGCATTAAACTAAAAGAGAGGAAATATAGGTAGAAGTTACAAAGAATTTCTTTATTCAGAGGATGGTGAGGCTCTGGAACAGGTTACCCTGAGAAGTCACGGCTGCTGTATCTCTGAAGGCATTCAAGAACAGATAGGATGGGGCCTGATCTATTGAGTGGCAACCCTGCCCATAGCACAGAGGTTGAAGCATAATGATCTTAATGTCCCTTCTAACCTAAGCAATTCTATGATTTACTGCAGTAGATTTAGATTTAGTGTTAGTCCTGCAAAGCAAAAGTGTAGTTTATCATACAAGTGATTCTGATTTATGGAATGAGGCTTCTAGTTTTTTAAACATTGGGTTTTGTTTTGTTTTTGCTGGTTGAGCTGCAGCTGGTATGTGTGTTTTAGAATACTGCTCTTTCAAATCATCCAAACGATTAGTAGTCAAATAATATAACCATATAAACTCATGTAGTCTGAAGTTCTTACATTTCAGTTACCAGATTATATCAATAGTTTTTTGGGGAAGTGAGTCATCATTAGGATTAGGGAAGTGAGTAAATCATCAGGATTTAAATTTCAGACACTGAAATTACCTTCCATAATTCTGGTCCAAATCATGGGGTGAAGTTACCTGTCTTTAACAGGCATGAAGGTGCATGGTATCTTTACCACTTGACTTCACTGTAGTATCTATTTCTGTAGTTTCCTGATTGATTTCCAAAGGAACTGGCGTTTCTTGACTTAGAGGAAGAGCTGTCCTCAGGATCATGACTTCAGTGCAGCGACCAACTTTAATGACCTTTTGAAGTTTATTGTTTGTGTGGTCATGAGCCACAAGATGTGTATCACAAACATATTTCAGGTAACTGAGTTGAAGGGGAGATGTAGAATTCGTTTGCATGTGAGAGTCTATCTTTTAAGGCTTTCTACTGCTTGATTTCACAATGACTTGTATTGTAGGTCTTAGCATCACTTACTGGCTTGTGTTCTCAGTCTTATAAGTACAAGCTGCAAGTACTCTTGTGTCAGCACAATAATACTGCTGGATACATGCTATGATCCAAGGATGGTAGTTTCACTCCAAGCTGAATGGCATAAGAGCCAGAAGAAAGTCAACATCAACATGCTGGCCATTTTTGGTCTACTGAAACAACGTAAAGCTGGAGCCAGCACTTTTTTGTTTTTGTTTTTCCCTAGTGTTATATAATTACCAATATTTTGGATAAAGTGTAGGATATTCTTCCCACATTTTGTAACATGCGAAAAGCTATAACATTCAAGGCAGGTATATCTAGCAGACAGGAAATTATAGGTTATCTTTTGATTGTCTGTGGTAAAGGAAGGTGTGCCCAAAAAAAAGCCCCACAACCTACATCAACATAAACTAACAACAACAAAACACGAAACTTTTGTCCAGGACTGCTGAAATAGAATCATAGGATTGTTAAAGTTGGAAGGGACCTTTAAAGATCATCAGGTTCTACCTGCAGTGAAGAGAGACATCTACAGCTAGATCAGGTTGCTTAGAGCCCGGTCACAAAGATTATTGTGTTTGAAGGACAATGTAGTCGGCTTCAGCCATTTAAAATTGGCTTGAAAGTGTAATTGGATGTTGTTAGTGGAGATTGAGAGGTTGACTGATAATATGTTTAGGCCTCTAATGTAATTAGCTGTGTCATCTCTGTAAACCAAGCTGCCTGGTCACAAGTAGAACTTTATTTTCTCAACAATCTGCTCTTATCTGCCAATGTTTATGTTTTGTGTTGTTTTTATTTTTATTTTTTAAATTGAACTACTTCATATAGAATAAGCTTGTCTTTCAAGTACTTATTGAAAAGCTTTTTATGTACTCCAGTTACAGCATCTAACCTACTAGGATGACAACTGTTAAGTTTTCTGTAAAACCAAAAGAAATGAAGATACTTAGAGCACTCAACGCTGTGCAGTGTCCTTGTGTTTGGAAAATATAAGTATTTTCCGAAAAGCAAAAGAAATATGTAGCAGATAAAATTATAGCGCATCTTTGTTTAATCAGGGTGGTTCAGCTGCTCCAATTGAACTTACATGCATTATTGCAAGGAATAATACTGATGGTTTTCATACCACTGGTTGTTATCATTTGATTTCTGTGTGAAATGTATTTTCTCATAAGCTTTTCTCAAATGGTCTGTTAATCATACTTCATGAAGTGTTAGGAAGTGCGTCTTTTCTTGCAAGAAATATACAGATTATCTGTTAGGAACATGGTGGTTTTGTGCTTTTTTTGTGACACCTAGTGTAAGAGCAGAAACTGAAAACAGACCTTCTTTTGACCTACTTCTACATTATTATAATGGCCAAAAGGAAGAGGAATATCAATCTTGTCAAGCTGTCTAAGGTCTTCACTGATCCCTGAACAATAATTCGTAGTTTACATAGGATCTTCCTAGATAAGTTATTTATGTATGGGTTGGATGGGGTATACTGAGGTATACTGAGAGGTATACTGAGAACGTGGCTGAATGGCTGGGTTCAGAGGGAGCAGTCAATGGTGCAAAGTGTAGTTGCAGTTCAGTAACCAGTGGAGTACCCCAATGTTCAGTACTGGCTTCAGTCCTCTCTACCATCTTCATTAATGATCTGGATGATGGAGAAGACTTTATCTTCAGTAGGTTTGCCAATTACACAAAGCAGGGGGAAATGGCAAACACACCAGAAGGTCATGCTGCCATCCAGAGAAACCTTAACAGGCTGAAAGGCCAATAGGAACCTCATGAAGTTAAACAAGAACTTCAGAGTCCTGCGAGAGAGATGATCCTTCCTCTCAGAACTGATGAGACCACCCCTGGAGTAGTAGTTCCAGTTCTGATTCCACTAGTACAAGAGAAATATGGACAGACTGGAGGGAGTGTAGTGAAGGATTGCAAAGATGATAGAGGGACTCATCCAGCAATTATTAGGCAATATCTACATCCAAGTTTTACTCTCACCTTCACAGCACTACAGTAAAGACATTGATAATCTGGAGTAAGTTCAGACGAGGGTCACTGAAACAGTCAGGATTGCACGTGTTCTTCTGAGGAGATGCAGAGGGATTTGGACAAGTTTGAGACAGTAAACTTTCAGTGGTTGTAACAGCAACTTTCCTTAATATCTGCAGTGAGGTCTGCATGATGTAGCCAGGCTTTTCACAGCAGTGCATTGTGGCCACAGATAACTAGAGCTAATGTTCAGGAGACGAAACAAGAGTAGTTTACACAGGAGATAAGAAATTCTTTTTCCCTATGAGAACATCCCAGCAATGCAGCTGTGGCTGAAGGAGGTTTTGTGTTCTCTGTCCTTGGGGATTTTCAAG
Source organism: Gallus gallus (assembly GCF_016699485.2). Classification (NCBI taxonomy): domain Eukaryota; kingdom Metazoa; phylum Chordata; class Aves; order Galliformes; family Phasianidae; genus Gallus; species Gallus gallus. Next base: position 27,284,382 of record NC_052572.1, on the reverse strand, counting down.
CTCTGACTGGATAAAGCCCTGAAGATCTGTTTTGACTGCAGAGGTGAGATGTTGAACTTAGGTTTTTCTGAGATCACTGGCAGCCTGAACTGCACTATGTTCAGATGGAACTTCTTGTGTTCAGTTTTGTGCTTGTTGCTCCTTGTCCTGTCACTGTGCATCACTGAAAAAAACAGTCCTAAAGGACCTAACATCACATATTTCAAGTATTCATTATTTGTGTTGTATTTGTCATAGTTTTGATTTTGATGTTCTCATATTACAAAGCGGATAGCTAGTGGTAATTATTTAATAACGTTAATTTGCAGTTAGTTGGTGATTCTGAGAAATAGATGAAACCATTACATATTCATACATACGAGTTGCACAGCCTTATGTCATTCTAAGATTTGCAGATCAAATTCAATTTCTACTCTTTGTGACACATACTTTTAATGCATATTATCACTGAATGTTCTTTATATGTTAGTTGTTTTCTGACATAAATCCTACATGTGCACCATTATAGAGTCTAATACAGCAGAAATTTTATTAGACAATTATAAAAATCAATCGCTATTAACTTTCATTAATCTCTCTTTTGAAAGTAACAGCATTTTTATTAAAGCACAAGGCTAAAGAGTTTTTGGTTGGTTGGTTTGTTTTTGTTTTGTTTGTTTTTTGTTTGTTTTGTTTTGTTTTTGTCAGATTATGTAAGAATTTCTGTCAGGAATGTTCTGTAAGAAACCAGCCAACAAAGCATGCTTTAGATCTAACTGCTCTGCAGTTCTGAATATTCTATTTGTTTTGTATTTATAGAACTGCTGTAAGTATAGGGATTTGCTACCTACCTATTCTTTATTATACAGTGCCAGCTCAATTCATAGCATTCTTTATTGTAATTAATAGGTAATAATTCTTTTTCCAGGTCTGTTTCCTGGTACTTTGATCAGTATTCATCACTTCATTTGGGCTTTAGACTGTACTTTCTTTTTGTTCTACCTCAGTGGTTTTGGTTTTGTAGATCAAAAAACTGTGCCAGGTAATTTCCATTGTAAAATACATTATCCAGAGATGCCTATTTGAAGCAAGATTTTTAATTTTTTAGTTAGAATTGATTTTTTTTTAAACTTCGAGCATTTCTGCTAAAACAATTGTTATGAGTTGTTTGTTTGTTTTTGCAGTGTTGTATTTTGACATGATTCATTGAGTCAATCTTAGATAAGAGGCTGGAGAATTGTTTCTCTCAGAAATGTAGTGATAAGTATTTAATAATTTCAGAATATTGTCTATATGTTACATTCCAAAATGCAACACATTGTGATGGTTTTTTTTAAGTCATACACGGAACAAACATAAAATACTGATATATATCCAAGAAGTATTATCTGAAACTGCCTTCTGAGGTGCTGAGTACTGTCGGGCTGGAAAAGCAGTGTAGAACACATTTGGGAAGTGAATGTTTTTCACTGCAAAGTGAGAAAAAGCCATGTGGGAATTGCTCTTCATGTTTTTTGGATTATTTGGCTGTTGGAGTTTTTTCTTTTCTGTTTGTCAATTTTTGTATGCTTTTACATTAAACATATGAGGGCTGCTCTGAAAATGATACCTTCTATTTTCATAGAATCATACAATCATAGAATCATCAAGGTTGGAAAAGATCTCTAAGATCATCCAGTCCAACAGTCCACCTATCTTCAATATTTCTCAAAAACCATATCCCTCAGTACAACATCTACAGCTTCTGTTGAACACCTCCAGGGAAGGTGATCTCCCTCAGCAGCCATTCTAACACCTCTCTCTCAGAGAAATATTTTCTAACGTCCAACCTGAATATCTTCTGACACAACTTGAGGCCATCCCCTCTAGTCCTATTGCTAGTAACACAGGAGAAGAGGCCAATCCCCAGCCCACCACAAGCTCCCTTCAGGTAGTTGTAGAGACTGATAATGTCACCCCCGAGTCTCCTCTTCTCCAGACTAGATAATCCCAGCTCCCTCAGCTGCTTGTCATAAGACTCATGCTCCAGACCCCTCACCAGCTTTGTTGTCCTTCTCTGGCCATGCTCCAGGGCCTCAATGTCTTTCCTGTGGTGAGGCATGGAAAACTGAACACAGTACCTGAGGTGCAGCCTTCCCAGTGTTGAGTACAGAGGATTGATCACTACCCTCCTCCTTCTGGCAACACTATTTCTGATGTAAGCCAGGATGCCGTTGGCCTTCTTGGACCCCTAGGCACACTGTTGGCTCATGTTCAGCTGAGCGTTGCCCTATACCTCCAGGTTGGCTCCCGTCTAGCCCCATGGCCTTGTGGCAGTCCAGGTAGAGTAGTAGATCTCTCACTGTTTCCACCTGAATTGTGGAGGGTTTATTCTGCTCCGCATGCAAGACTTCCATGTCAGGAGGTAGAGTACGCTGAGCGTAAGTGGTCTGATTTTAAAGACAGATGTAAAGAAGGCACTGAGAACTTCAGCCTTTTCCTTATATTCAGTAGTCACAATCCCTGCTATATCCAGAAAAGGATGGAGATTCTCCTTAGTCCTCCTCTTATTGTTAATATATTTGTAAAGAAGTTTTTTAGTTCTCTTTTACCCCAGTGGCCAGCTTGAGTTCAAGCTGGGCTTTTGCCTTTCCAGTTCTCTCCCTCAATATCTGAACAACTAATCTGTGCTCTTGAGTTGCCTGTCCCTTCTTCCACAGGAGATATATTCTCTTTTTCTCCTGGAGACACAGGAAAAACTCCCTGTACATCCACTCCAGTCTTCTTCCTTGCTGGCTTATCTTGCGGCACAGGGGGACAGCCTGCTTCTGCACCCTCAAGACTTCCTTCTTGAGGAGCGACCAGACCAGTCTTCCTGGACCCCCTTTTGCCCAACAGGACTGAGTCCCAAGGGACCCTCACTGCTGGTGTTCTTAACAGTTCAAAGACCACCCTCTGAAAGTCCAAGGTAGTGGTTTTGCTAGCCCCTCTCCTGGCTTCACCAAGAACTGAGAACTCTACCATTTCACAGTCACTGTTTGATACAGTGATTGGCTCGACCTCCACATCTGCCATCAGTCCTCTGTGAGCAGCAAGTCTAGAGGAGCACCTCCCATGGTTATTATGTTTGCCCATGACATCAGAACTGTATGTTGGTGGTACAGCAGTAGAGGTTTAACCTTCCCACCAGTATTCTGTTCCATTTTGTTGCTGTATGACAGGTGGCAGCAGAGGGGCGTGATGAGAGAATGGTGTCTGTCAAGGGAAGTGTGAATGGAGTGAAGTGTGGAATTAAATTCATAAATGTGGAAAAAAATGGCATCCCTCAACATTCACTGATACTTACTAAATACTTCTGGAGACCAAACAGTGGATGTGAGAACAGTGAGGCGGTGGTGATACATTTCAGCAGTAACAACTGTGGGTCTTCTCTGCTGGTATAGACTTTCATGTGTGCAGCATGCAGGCTCTTGTTCACTGATGGTGAAAGTTCACAAATAATGGTGGTGATTGTGTTTAAAAAGGGGAAAATTCTCAAAACACTCTATCAAATAGTGCTATTGTGCTCTTTTATCTGTTACAGTGTCCATGGAAATAAATAGGAGGCATTACTTTTGAAGCCACCTATGTATCTCATAAAATATTGAGACACCATAAATGATCTTTATTTTTTCAATCTTTTATGGTAATAACAGGGTATTGTAAATAAATGTCCGCTTGTTAAAGATTATGTAATAGTGAAGAAGTCACATCAGAAAGCGAACAAGGTTAAAATGAATGTTGTCTAGAGTGATTCTGAATGTCAGGCATGTGTGGTAAAATATTAGTTTTCATCGCATCCAACATAATACATTTCTTAGATGTATCATTGCTGGCAGTAATGTCTGTTAATACATTTTTTTGATGTTACAATTCTCTTTTCAGTATATTTTGTACTTGTTTTCAGTTATTAAGCTCCCCAGTTCAGCATGTAGTTGTTTGTTCTTTCTCTTCTGTTCTTTGCTGTATGCTTAGCTTGTATGTGGTTTAATAATTAATACTTTACCTGAGATACTAGGCTGTGACAAGGCTGCTAAGCATCACGCATGAAGTATTGCTGACATACATCCAACTCTGTGGGCTGTGGGGATAGCTTACAGCTACTAATCTCCACTTCCAGGTTCTGTGAGGTGCCTTCTTCACCAGCAGCTGCTTTTTTTTTTTTCTTTGTCAATCCTCATCTTTCTGACTTAGAATCATAGAATCGTTGAGGTTGGGAAAGGCCTCTAAGATTTAAAATACACATTCTGAGGAAGATTCCTTTGGCCAAATTTGTATCATTGCAAAGAGTATGTGTTGAGAGGTTAAGGCTCTGTTTTTCTTACCAACAGCCTGAGAATAGTTAATCTCTCCAAACTGGGTGAAAAGTGATATTGAAGAGTGGGAGGGTCTGAGGATTTAAAAATTCTCATAATTTTTCGTTGTTGTTAATGATTACTTTGAACTTTAAAAAGTATGCTCATTTGACACCTGCTAAAATTCCTGCAGAACTCATTGGTGCTTGCCACTTCAATGGCATCACAGTGCCAGTCTTACAATACTTGTTGGGGATGGCTGGAGAACTGCTGCTACATGCAGCAGTGTTTCCTGAAAAAAAAAAAAAAAAAAAAAAAGTATTCTCTACCAAGGCAATAAGAGGCCAGCTTTTGAAAATGTTGTGGAAGTCTTCACAAGATATGGGATGTTACACTGCTTACAAACCTAATTTTCTATACTAATTTCCATGTCTAGTTGTTTCTTAATCAAAGTTTAGACCAGTTTATTCACAGTAATTTTTAAATATTTAAGTAGGTCGATAGATCAACTTTAATGTTTAGTGATCCAGGTTTCTTTAACAGTTTTTCTGGGTTCTCTCAATCCCTTATTTTCCTATGTATGATCATTTTATTCTTTATATTAGGGTTGGTCACATTTTTTTTCCCACAATTTTTGTGCTTTCTTTTCTTCTATACAGTGCACCAATTTTTGCTGTCATTCAGAGAATTTATGGATGGTGTTTTTAAAAGCGTTTTTGCTTCTCTCTACTTTAAAGCAGGATAAGTACAATTTTCAGAAAGCCTAGAACGATTAGTTTGTATGCATTATTTGCAGTTATCTTCCCTGCTTTTCACTACTAGCTTTCGATCTTCTTTTCTCAGACTAATAGCAGGTTCTTTACATATCATTTCCATTTTGTCTCCTGATTATTCTCTTATGTTCTTGGCCTTTTCCAATTACTCATCCATCTTTCCTTTGTTCCTCTCCTTGTCTACCACTTCTACTTCATGCTTATTCAGAATTGTCTGTGGGAGTGCTGGAGATACAAGGGGAGCAATTTCCTAGTTGTTGACTTAAGGCTAAACACCTTAATAAATTTGTAGGGGAGCAGTTTTTGAGAAAATTATAGTCATCTTCATCTTCTAGCATGTTTACAGATCTGTAGGTGTAGTGTCAGTAATCTGTATACAGAAGATGATGATGTGAGCAATTCATGCATTGTTAACTACTGTCTCCTGAGAAATTTAGCACAGTCACAGCTAAAAAGCTTAATATTGCCAGTTTCTGTTGTTTCTGTTAATGAAATTTCATGGCTATGCCACCTTTAAGATATTGTTGGAGTTTCTGCGTTTACTAAAACTTGGTTTTGTTATAATCAGGTTTTTGGTATCATAAAATATTTGTATTTCAATATATACAGGCAAAACCTTTTTTTCTGTGCCTTATTCTCAGAATTGCTGAAGTCCTTAACCTTCTGAAACTGCACATGGGTGAGAGGGTAAAAGCTACAATGAAATGAAAACAAATTTGTAATGGAAAATGCTCAATAGTGTGTAGAGAGTATGTAGAACTGAATCAGTTCCACTAGAATTCAATGATTTGACGTCTAGAAAATATGAGAGAGAAACAGAAAACATGAGGGAGCAGTTCTGTGTGCATTTTCTCTGGTATAATTGTGATAGTGAATTATATCCTAAGAATAGAATTACAGAGTTCCAGAAGACAATATTAACTTCTTAAATCAGCTTGGTGATTTGGAACTGTCTCTTAGAGCTTATTTGCAACTTACAAAGGGAACATTCAGTTTCTTGAATAGCCAGACCACAGGTGAGAGATCTTCCATACAGAGGATGGAAGTTGAGGCCTTAGGCACATTAGAGCCAGATTCTAGATAAATTTATTTTATTGAGCTGTCAGTGAAGACAGCTAGTGTGTCTCACTGGCCTTAGCAAATAGAGGCCCTGTCCTGTTGTATGTAAACAAACTTCGGCATCTGCAAAGTCCATCTGCTTCAGTGACACTGAAGGGAATATCATACAGTGCTTATGAAGGGTTATTTATTGAAAAATGAGAATGTGACATAGGTTTGCATGTCTGTTCTTTTTGTCAGAGTGCTTCCTGTCTCTGATGCATCCTTCTGCAACACAAAAGCACTTACCAAGCTCAGAATGATGACTGTAAAACTTAGTTCAGATAATCAATATTTGGATTTTAATTACAAACCAGTAGGTACTTCTGCAGCAGAACATGCTTATTTTCTTTGTTGTTGTTGTTTAATTCTATATCTGTTGATGTTTTCCAAGCTGCCTGCCGTCTTTGAGATTGCAGCCATTCATGTAACTTAACATTGCAATGACCTTTTCTTTATAAAATTATTAAAACTGAAGTAGAAGTGATCATTCTCAAGAGTTCTTTAAAGTTTCAGGTGTAAAAGGTGATGAAACATGTTTGACTGTAGTATTCTAATTGTGGTCTCCTTTAGAGTATTGTCTGTCTCCTTTACTAGAGCTAAATCTTCTCATTATATGGAGATAAGGTAGCTTTCTCATGGTTTAGGTCTGTGGTTTCACACTGATGGCTAGTTAAACTCCACCACATTGCTTCATCACTTCCTCTCCTCAAAAGAACAGTGGGAGAAAATACCATGAAAAAGGACTTACAGGTTGAGATCTTGACAAGGAAATTGCTCACCAATTACCATCATGGCCAAAACAGACTTGGCGTTTAATGTAATTTTTTGCCTATTACTAAGAGACTAGAAGTGAGAAACTACAAGTAAATGAAAAACACTTTCCTCACATCCACCACCTTTTTCTATCTCCTTCCCCCATGCAGTGCAGAGGAATGAGGAATGGGGGCTGTGGTCTGTCCGCTGCTACTCTGCTGCTCTTTTGTGGTCACTCTCTGCCCCTGCTCCATGTGAGTCCCTCTCATGGGATGCCGTCCTTATCAAACTGATCCTGCATGGGCTTCCTGTGGGCTGCAGTTCTCAAAGACTGCTCCAATGTGGCTCCATACCATGGGGCCCAAGCTTCATGAGTACAGTACTCCGGCATGGGTCCCCACTATTGTCAGGTCCCCCAGCCCTTCTGCCCCACCGTGGGCTCCTCTCCACAGGCTGCAGCTCCAGCCTGGGGGCTCTTCATTGGCTGTGGCCTTCTTCAGCCACATCAGCTACTTCACCGTGTGCTCATCTATGGGTGCATGTGCAGATCTGCTCCTTGTGGTGCATCTGGGCTGCAGGAGGACAGGCTTCTCCACCATGGGCCTTTCCTGGACTGCTGGGAACTTTTGCTCTGCAACTGAAGTACATCCTGCCCTCTTTCTGCGCAGACCTTGGCTCCTGCAGGCTGTTCCTCCCATTCTCTCACTACTCTTTCCTACCTGCTGTTGTGCAGCAGATTTTCCCTTTCTTAAATCTGCTCTCCCAAAGGCACAAGCGGAGTTGTTCATGGCTCAGCTTTGGCAGTGGCAGGTCCTTTTTATAGCAGCTGGATCAGGTTCAGATCTGCCATGGAGCAGCTGCAGGACTCAGCTTACAGATGTTACCCCTGCAGCCCTCTGCTGTCAAAACCTTGACATGTGAGCCCAATACAGAATCTTATCCTAATATAGATAAGAAGTTTGCTTTTTTCTTTAGAAGAAGATATTGCAAGCTTATGAATTCTGGAGAACTCCTAAGAACACATTCCTAAGAAGTGTTTTTTCTTAACCTAACCCTGTGAGATATTTCTTTTCAGAACAGGCTTTATATTTGTCACTGTTTTCATGTTTTCTCTAGAAAACTTCAACCATTGAGTAATATAAAGCATTTGGGGAAGAAAAAATTTCTTTTCTGACTTCTGGAATCTGTTTTATGGTTCTGGCTGCTATGGTTATTGTGCAGACAATTAGTCTTAGCATTTCCAAGAATGCTGTGTTGCTTTTTTAGCTTTAAACCCTTAAAGAAATATTGGTGGTGCTGTGTTTGTTGTTGATGTTATTTGGTTTATGTTTTCATTTTTCCCTTGATTTGCCAATATCAGGGATAGACATACCAGAAAAATATATATCAGCAAAACAGTTTATTTGCAATGATAAGTCAAAATATGCTGAAGTACTGAAGAACAGGCAGTTACTACTCAGTTTGTACTCCCAAGAAGCCTTCTGAATCAGTCAGTAAACATTCTCACCCTGTGCTAGAGTGCTGTAGTATGGGTCCATGAACGTACCAATCTGGAGGAAACATGGCTTTCTTAGTTCTGTTACTGAAGAACAACTTGTTCTGCAGTGCAGCTGGAACAGATTCAAGTCAGTAGATATAGTGGAGAAAAGACATAATATTGAGTTCTTCTTGACGTCATTTTGTAGGTATTCTCCTGCAGATTTGGAAAAATTTTGTTGAAGGAACTGAATCTGCAGAGATGTGTACAGACGTCTAATTTGGCTCGCAGGATCTATGTAAGTGACAATGATACAGAAGGGCAAGAGAGAGCTCAGTTTGACAGTGACATTTTGGATACAATTTACAGACCTTCTGGACATACTTGTGGAGGATGAATATTAAGCATAATTTCACCATCTTAAAATATGAAACTTAATGTATTGTTCTGCTGGAGTTCATTACAAAATATCACTGAGAGCATGTTGTGCAACTCCATTACGTTAACAACAGAAACTTAAACTTGAAAGGTTTTGGTAGATGTAAGTTGTAGCCTTCGTGCTTAAATTGATGATTGAAAGGAATTATTGTTTACTTTGCATTAGCACGCAGTAGAGATCAGATATATTGCTTTTGTGTAATTTTTCTGGTTTTGTGTTTGTTTATATTGTTGCAGCATGCTATTGTAACTTTTTTTTTAAGGATATGCCTGGAGTTGGGGGTTGACTGAGAAGAGTGTTAATCTATTTAAACAAACTGTGTAGAACCATAGGAGGAGGCCTGCAGGGTTTTTAACGCTTCTTAGCCTGAAAGCACTGCATAACCCTTTTAGGTTGCGTAGCAACAGACTCCTAGCAACAATAATAGACTGAATTTCCAATAGTGACCAGGCCGGATGTAATAATAAAGCAAGAGTACAAACAGTTGTCATGGTTTTCTTTTCATAATAAACCATTCTGAATTTAGGGATATTCTGTTTCTCAAAGTGGCGAACCTTTTTGCAAAGTCAAGGTACTTTTGAAAAGTTCTGGTACCAAAGCCCTAACAAAGCTGCTTAGAGGGACTGTCTTTGAAGTAGTAGTTTGAAACCTAAGAGGAAACAAAGTAACATTGAATGGATTATCAGGTGAAGAGGATATTTAATGCCTGCTATAAATGGCTTCTAAATCTGAACATTTTCATATAAATTGATCTGTACAGGAACTTCATAGGAACCCCTAGCTACTTGCACAGTTACTTGTCCTATAAGGAACAGTATGCGTCAGGATTGAATTAATGAAGTTGGAAGGAGGCTTTCCTAATGGAGACTACATTGTACCTGTCTACTGTTTAGGTTCTCCCTGTATTTGGAGCATGTGGTATCAGCTACCACTAGAGAGTGGTTGCTAGTCTGCAGTGCTTCATCTACTTTTTTTTTTTTTTTTTTTGGTAGACACATAAGTATTTAAAAAAATTATTTTATTAAGACCTTCCCTCATAAGGTGAACAATAAAATATGTTTCTTTGAATTATTAGAAATCTAAAATTATTTATAAACATTTGAAGATGTCTTGTGAAGGTGATATGAAAAGGAATGATGAATACAACTGTGCGAAGCTGGCAGTCAAGTTTATTTTATGTCTTTCAGAATATCATGTTTTCAAGACCTGCGTTGTGTGAGGGGTAGAAATAAGAGGGCAAGCAGGAGATTTGGAATGAGAGACAGAAATTTTCTCACAAAATAATAATATATATGTTTCTGGATGATCACATCTAAGTGGACCTGGCTGAGTTGAATATTGCAGTGCTGATTGCTGAGGTAAGATACAGATCTACACTGTACACTAGATAAAAAAACTTCATTTCCTGTCTCTATTTTAGGGAATGACTGAACTGGCATTATGATAAAGTCCAGTTACTTTAACTGAAAGTCCACATCAGTTATTTGTTAGCTGTTACATTCCATTAAAATTGAACCTTTTTTTTCCTGGATAACTGAAAACAGTTGTATAACTGAAAATAGAGCATCTTCAGCCACTGAAAAAAAGTGGCAACAGTCTAGTAACTACACAGGACAGAAAAATTTAAAATTTAAACACTGTAATGTTACTGAGTTGTCTTTGTATGTTGTACTGGATTGTGCTATTTCAGTGGATTCCAGTGCTGGTCAAAAGTATATTGCTTTTCTCACAAGTATTTCGTATCTTGAATTCTGAATGAAAAAGCTGTTGGTTTGGAGGGGTTTTTTTTGGTGGTTTTTTTTTTTTCTGTTTTTGTTGCTGTCGTTGGTTTTTTGTTGTTATTGTTTTTTAAATGGACTTCTTAGATATGACTACACAGAGTAACCTTTGACATAACTGTTCATCTCAGAGTGTTTTTCATTGACATCATTTAATACTGGAATTCTCGCTGCTAAGGATGCTAGTATGGTGGCAGAGAGGTATTTTGAGATATATTCAGTGAACAACGATTTCTTGTATGATTGTGTTTGAAAGTGATATTTAAATACTTAAGTCCCAAATCTAGAAAAATGTCTAAAAAAGATTGTTTGAGTCATTTATCTTTGAACAGCCTTCATCTGAAAAGCTGAATTTAAGTTTTGGGAGTTCTGTTAATTTGAATGTGAGTTAAGTGCAAGTCTTAACAACATTCTGAGTTAGTACCGTGTTCCTAATTTAGAAAATCAATTAATATAAAGCCTGACAGTGAAATTATAGCTGATGTGTATAGAAGGGGAAAAAAAAGAAGCAGTAGCAGAAAACTACCAGCAAAAAACAAAACAAAGCAGGGAACATACCTTCTGCAGTGTTCGTAGTCAGAGATAATACTCTATCATTGGTGTTTTTACTAAAAAATATATATATATATTTATTTAGTAAAGTATTTAATAAAGTAAAGACGTTTTTAGAGGACCTTGAACCATTTTCACCTTCCGTAATAAGAAACAGTATCCACTATGCATTATGGTAAATGCGAATTCCCCTAATCATGTGGATTCCCTAATGATACTTCCAGAATTTATGTAAGTTTCTGTAAGGACGTAAGTAGCTTTCCAGAACTGCAGTCATTTTCTTTTTTCAGCGACTCTCAGGCCTTTTCTGAAGTAGCTAGATTTCTGTATTTTTGTTTATTTATTTATTTAGTGGTACTTATCTTTATTTCTAGACCAGGAGGTGTTTCATAAAATCAGTTAATGTGTTATGGCATTACATGATATTCTTACTCTTCTTCTTACTACTTATTCTGATCTTTTTATCACTGTTGTTGATATGCAAATTTATTTCCAGAGTTTTCTATTGCATGTAAACATATTTCATTATCATGTTGATTCAGTGTAATAACACTTGAATTGAAGTTGAAAGTGTTATGTTTTTGTTCAATGTCTGTTTATTGAAAAGCATAGGATAAAATAATCAGCCAGCCACCACTTCTGACAAAGACTTAGTCTCCATGAAGTTTAATTTATGTATTGAAATAGTCCTTTTTTCAGTATACTAACCAGAACAAAAATAACAAATACAAACAATAAAGTTAGTTTATATAGTGCTACTGAAGTGCTTTTTAGAATTACAAGGTATTTAAGAGTTGTTTATTTTATGAGTAAAGAGTTTCCAGAAGTGAATGTTTTCAAGTGAAAAGCAATATTGGTGTTGAATTTACTCGTTTTGTGAATGACTGCAGGATGTAATTAATTTTCTGGGAACCAGCTGCTATTTATGTGCTACTAGAGCATGTATAGTAGCATTCTTGAATGAATTTACCCATATACAATTTTCGCTGTGGGATCATATACTGTATTTATGGCACAATTATCTGCCAATAGTGAAGAACATAAATGAGCTGTTTTTCTGCTTAATTAAATACTTAAGACCCCACTTAATGAGCCTAAATCACATAAACATAGCATTTAATGGGATATAAGTACAGAATGTTCTTTGAACATTGATGCTATATTTATATTTGTTAGTCTCTCTTTTCCTCGTGTGCCCATAAAAATTTTAAAATTAAAGTGACCTGTGTGGAAAACGTAGGTGTAAGAGGCTACAGTGCAGTTTCTGTGAATCAGTCTTGCTTTTGTCTGAACAGGATAAAAGTGTACAAAAATAATCTTTACTGTTGACCTGTTGAAGAGATGGAGGGAACTGTGAAGTTGATAGATTAACGTCTGTTAGTTCAAAAATGATAGATAATAATATATACTATTACAGAAAATAGACTAAATTAAAACAAGTTTCCTCGTTCTTTAGATTCCTCACAGAATTTTCAGAATGCCATTGCAGATTTGTGCAACCAAAAAAAATTGAGAGATTATTTGTGAAATTATTTTAATTTTATTTTTTTAGGTTATAAACAAGAAAATGAGTGTAAAATGTGTGTACATGGTTTCCAGTTCTCTGGAAGACAGTATTTCCAGCTTCTCAATTGCTAAGAGGTGACTACGTATTTCAAAGACTAATGGAAACAAAAAATTCTGTTGTGTTACGACACTCATAAAAAAACTAGCTTAAAGTATAATGTGAATTATGTATTTACCATGCTGACCTTAGAAGGGGAAAAGGTACTTTTGTATGTCACTTCTATATTATCTGAAAAAGGAGCAATGTTTATACAGTGATTTCATATTTCATTATGTGCCTCATGATGTGAGCACCTTGAAGACTCATATCCCAATGAGTTTTGATTTGACTTTCCCTTATGCTTGGGAATCTGTGTTTAACTGTCAGTAGTTGTTTCAAAGTTCAGTTGTGAATTCTATTTATTCAGACATTAGAACACATTTTGAAAATAGTGTTACGTGTAGATATTTTACTGGAAACAAACAAACAAAAAAAGCCCTTAGTTAATGGATACATTTTTCCTGGTCACTAAAAATTGTATGATCCACAGTGCAATATCTTAATGGATGTACTAACTTTCTTGGTGTGCACTGAGTAAAAGGAAGAAGTTGTACTGTCTTTTTGTCATATAAAGTCCTTGTTTTGGTCTTTAGCACCATAAAACTAAAACAAACAAGAACAGCTGCTATAAACTAGTAATTGCTATCTTAATCCATTTCCTTGATTTTTGTGCTGAGGAGGGATATTTGTATTTTTGTGCATGCTTGCTTGTGTTTCTTTTTTTCTTGCTCTCCCTGCACTCATCCATCAGGTATTTCTGAGCTACTGTATGATCTACTGCTTATATAATATTCTTGTTGTTGGCTTTTCTTTCCTCTTCCTTAGTTTACTTTCTTTGAAAGGCATAATCTTACTCCAATCTGGAAAACAGTTATTTAGAATGTGCTTGAGCTGTTTTCATTACTGAAGTTTTCAATGCTGAAAAAATCTATAATACCCAAGCTGTATAGATTTTCTTTGGTATTTAGAGATTCCTTTATTTCTGGCAGTTGGTACTCTCAGGTTTCTTTAGACTTCAGAAAGGAAAATGCTAAGTTTGGAAACCAAATTGCAAAAGAATACTAACCACTAAGTTTTTGTGGCTGCTTATTTTGTATCAGTTTATTATTGAGTGATGTCGTTAGGGAGTTCTTTTTAAAGAATTCTCCAGATATTCTGTGTTAATTGCTGTCTTTCAGAATTTGATTGTGAGATGTACTAGAATTAGAAGATCTGTGTTTAGAACTTGTGTAGTTTATAGATCTTTTTAGGATTACTAAGATTTCCTGTAGTAATGATTAAAGGTGCTTACCTCTATGGCAAATTTTATTCCTATTTTCCCTTAGTTAGTCACGAAATATAAGTACCAAGCCAAAATCAGAATCAGTAACTCAAGATTATTTATGCCTTCAGAAAATATGGTATATCTGTGTGTTTCTGAATAGCAGTGGTGCCACTTTACTGTCACTTACTTAGTTGAAGCAGAATGAATTTAACTTGCAATTATTAAACAATATTTTAATTAATAGAAATACAAGTAACAAGGGACATTCTTTCCTTTTCTGTAGAATGCACATGTTTTGAACTTGAAGGTTGTGTTGACATGACAAATAAAATAGTACAGTCAGTGCAGTTCCTTTCAAGAAGTAAATGGGTATGCCAGTTCTCAAATAAAAAGCAATGAACATAGAAAGTACATGATGTTATTTCAAAATAATGTTATCACCAAAACATTTAAAATAAATATGGTAGTGTCCAGTGAAATAGGCTAACATTTGTCAGTTCTGTACATCTTCTTCTTCTCCAAACTATTCAGCTGAGTTATTAAGTCAAAATTTATTAACATGCAAATTGTAACATCTTTCTGTGGTGGGGTTTGTTTGTTTGTTTGTTTGTTTTCCCCCAAAGAGGTTCAAATATTGTTTCAGATTTATTTGTTATTGCTGGCTTTAATGCCCAAAATGAAACAATTGTAGTGTTGAAAAAGTATCTTACACTAAGTAATAATGCTATAAATGTTAAGCATTTGGTTCCCAAATTGTAGTTAGTCACTTTTGTCTTCATGTTGCAGTTCTCTTGTACGCTTGTCAGTTTAGTTCTGTTTCTCTACTTAAATTGTTTAGGTTTGAGCTATATAAGCAAAGTATAACTTACACTGTAACTGTATGACTAAAGCATTCATGATTTCACAAATCTTCACACTCCACAGTGGCTTTGATCATAAGTGAATAACAGATTCTTATGTGGAGTAAGTTACCTTGAGCATACTCTTGAAGAACTGTTTAAATATATGAAATCTGGGGGGGAAAAAAAAGAGGGAATGAAATGTTCAGGCAGTAACTGAATATAAGTTCTATGAGTACGTTCTCAGACAGAAGGTCTGGTGATAAAGAACATGAAAAAGGCCAACGTACCCAAAACATTCTTAACCTTGACGTTTTTTTCCTAAGTCCTGGCCCCAAGGATCACAGATCCCTGAGTCTAGTGAGAGAGCCTGGAGCGAGTATGACTTGTCATTGGTGGATGAGGGTCAGGTTATGACTGTTTACTGATGGACCATATGAAGGTTGTGATTATACTGCGATGCAATTTAGAACCATCAAATAGACTGTGTCCCTCAAAGCAATGTTGAAAGGATTAGGATCATAGATGGTGGTGTCCTGTACCTTCCTAGTCAGAAGAAGGGATTCAAAGAGAAGGAGAGGGAGTAAATGCATATCTGGTGCCATAATTGAGGTTTTATGATCATGGATCCACCTTTGAAAAGCTACAACTTTTAGGAGCTGTTGGGATTCACTTGATCAAGTTGGTCAAGAGCATCTTTGACATCTAGTTGGCCAGGCATAAAAAAAGCTGTTGACTAGAATGCTGAATGGAATGGAGTTTCAAGCATCAGAGAAAAGCCAAGAGCCGCTGATGAACAGGACAATACCTGTGAAATGTAGTGGTGGGCTTGTTCCTCTGAAGAGGTGACATATTTAATAATACAATTGAAGTGCCTCTATATCAAAGCACATATCATTTGTAACAAGCAGGAGGAGTTGGTGTTAACAGCACAGCCAGAAAGCTACTGTCTAATCACTGTCACTGAAACTTGGTGGGATGAACCACATGACTAGAGCAAATGTCTTTAAAGGAAATGCTAAGTTTTGGCACCTCTGGAGAAATAACTACATGCATCAGCATTTGCTGCAGAGTGATATGCTTTGCTAAAAAAGACAAGAGGTAATTGAATCACAGAATCATGGGTGTTTTAAGGAATCTCTGGAGATCATCTTGTTCAACCCCCTGCCAAAGTAGTTTCCCTACAGCACAGAAAAGAGTCAAGGTGAGTTTTGAATATCTCCATTGAAGGTGACTTAACATCCTCTCTGGGCTGTCTGTTCCAGCGCTCTGTCACCCTCAAAGTAAAAAAGTTTTTCCTCACTCTTGTATGGAACTTCCTGTGTTCATTTTGTGCTCATTGCCCCTTATCCTGTCACTGGGCACCACTGAAAAGAGCCTGGACTCATTTACTTAACACCTGCCCTTTAGAAGGGTGGGTAAGATCACCCCCAGATCTCCTCCAGGCTGAACTCCAGATCTCCCAGCCCTTAACTTTTGCTCATGAGAGGTGCTTCATGTCCCTGGCTGCCTTCTTGGCCTTTTGCTGGAATCTCTCTGAAATTTCTCTTTTTTTCTTGAACTGAGAAGTCCAGGCCTGAACACAGTATTCTATATATGGCCTCACCAGGACAGTGTATAGGGGGAGGAGAACTTCCCTGTACTTGCTGGCCGCCATGCTTTTTCAAATCCACCTGGGATACCCTTGACCTTCTGGAGTATAGCCCAAACATAGCCTTCTGAAGAAGGGGTGAGGTTGTGCAAGACCAGAGAACTGGATGTGGAGTAGGTCTGGTAGCCATCCTCTGGTCAATAATAAGAACTGCCCCTAGCCTTGAAGGCCAAATAAAAGACTGTAGCTATTCCTGTGTCACTCTGCTTGCCTCTGTCTGCCTTCACTCGCCTTATCTATGCCTAACAACCTACAGCCTAGTACTCATGTCTAGGGCCTGAGCTATGACCAGAAGTTGTCAAGGAAAGGAGAGTGTACCAACTTTGTCAGAAACATAGAGACCATAAAATCTTGTCAAAATTAGCCTAGGAACAATCCCTCACATTTCTGGAAACTGAAAACCAGGTCTTAAGGAACTAATGGAAGTTTATCTGCTCTTCTGCCAAGTAATGCATTTTTTTATATCTCTGCTTATATCTTAGTTTGCATACCTTGTAGCAGTTTGCCTCCCTCTTGTTTATCATGGCAAACCGCATGTATAAAGGGTATAAAATCAGGATACTGGAGGACAGCCTTTGGAGCTCCCATCAGCCAGCCTGAGACCTCCTCATCCCATGTAACACTCCCCCCAAATTCCCGATTTCAGACCCCAACTCATGACAGAAATATTGACAGACTTTATAACCTTTCCTATTCTAATTTACTCTCCCCAGAATTTGTATAACCTACCCAACCTAATTTACCCTTACCTATCATAATTTACTTCCTGCTCCCCCTCGAATACTGATTAATCATAGGCTAATACATTTTTGTGATTATAGATTGTATATGCAATGGCTTGCTCGGAATACATTTAATAAATTGCCTTGGGCACCACAGTTACTGTCTTCTTGTCAGGCAAAATAAACCAGGGAACGAGATGGGAAGGCATTCTTGGCTACAGAAACACACTGCTGGCTCATGCTCAACCACGTCCAGCAGGACACCTAGTTCCTTCTCTGCAGGGCACCTTTCTGACAGGTCTGCCCCTAACCTGTTATGATGTGTGTGAGTATTCCTCCCCAGGTGTAAGACTCTACACTTGCTCTTGTAGAACTTCATCAGGTTCCCCTCTGCAGAACTCTTCAGCCTGTTCAGGTCTTGCTGAGTGGCATCCCAGCCTTCTGGTATCAGCTGCTTCTCTCAGCTTTGTATCATCATCAGGTCCTGATGGACAATGAGTTGACCATGAGCCAACAGTACACTGTTGTTTCCACCTTTTTCTTTTTTTCTTTTTTTTCTGTATTTTTCTGTGGTTATCATCTCCAGAGTTGAAGTGTATAACAGTCATTTTCTTCTTGGCCTGTTATCTGTATAGTGGTTATTTTATTTTTCTTCTACCATATCTCAGTGGAATGGATATAGAGAAGAAGAGAGAAAGAACAAATTATTTAGAATAGAACAGTCAGCTGTCCCTGCTCTTTTTGAACTATCTTAGGCAGAAATGCAGGAGCATACATAACCTTGAGCAAGGTATGTTTGTGTTCTTTTGAAAATAGATAGTTCCTACACTGCAGCTAGTTCTTTGTCATATAATGGTAAAAGAAGTTGTTTTTTTCTTTTTTTTTTTTTCCTTTTTTTTTTTTTATTTTAGGAAACTTTGGAAGATTTTTAGTCCTTAATGTGCAGAAAGCTGCACAATGTGTGCATAGGTAATACATATGTAAGCATGTATATACATCTGAAATCACTTGTCTTAAAAATATTTTCATTTCTTCAGTTTCTTTCCTTTGAAAGTCTACTGGACTCTCTAGGTCCTCCGTCTTTTGGCAGACAGTACTGATCCCTGGTCCTGCAATATGGGTAGGACTTCTTTTGCTTTATTGAATAGAAGAGAGAGAGGAATGTTTTATCATTTTTCTCTTTCTTGATAAGTGGAGAAGAGAAAAACTTTTTTTCTAGAACCCTCAAGTTTTCTATTAAGGTTTCCTGAAAATAATAGGAATATTAATAGTTTCATGAACAAATGATTTGTAATAGCAATACTAATATACTCACTGAAATTTGTGTTGAAATCTTTGTTGTACAGTGCAGAACCTGTTGGCATCAGCAAAATCAGTGTTGAGTTGCATGGCCCAGAGAGACTTTGTGCAACCAATCCATGCCACACCAGATTGTCTTTCAACAGTAAAATCTTGTATTAGCTTTTTGGCATTTCCATACTGGCCTGAATCTTTTAGAGATCTAATATTAAATGTTTTTACTACTGTTTTTAGTGTTTTTCTTTGCTGGATGTCAGAAATTACTGTATTACAAGTATTGTTTGTAGCTGTAATTTCTTCAAACTACTTCTTGGAGATGACTTTGTATACTAATGTGAGGCTAATACATTCTTTCAGAGCTAAGTCTTTCTGACACTTCCGAAGATACATTGTTGTGGTTCAGCCCTGGTAGGCATCTAATTACCATGCAGCATCTTGCTTACCCTCCCCAGGTAGAATGGAGGGGAGGATCCTAAAGGTAAAAGCAATAGAACTCATGGGCTGAGATAAAGACAGTTTAATAGGTAAAGTAAAAGCCATACCTGCAAGCAAAGCAAAATAAGGAATTCATTCACTACTTCCTACTGTCAGGCAGATACACATGCACTTCCAGAAAAGCAGAGTTCATCATGCATAAAAATCTTTTGGGAATATGTCATCATTCCCAGTATGCCCCCATTCCTTCTTTAGCCCAGCTGAGCATGGAATATTATATGGAATATCGTTTTGATCACTCTGTGTCAGCTATCCTGTCTATGTTCCCTTCCAGTTTCTTGTACAACCCCAGCTGACAAGGCGACATGAGAAGCAGAAATGTCCTCACCTTTGTACAAGCACTGATCTGCAACAATTACAGACAGTGTAATTATAATCAGTGTGTTATCACTACTATTTTCATCAGAAATGCAAAACACAGCATCGTAGAAGACTCTGAAGAAAATGAACACTATTTCAACCAAGACCATGACTTATACACAGTACAAAAGAGAAGGATCACAAGGAAAACATATTCCCCTTGAACATTTTATTTTAGGCTTGGTAGAATGTTATAATACTGTGGTTCCTGAAGCTTCATAGGCCTCTCAGAAATTTAATAGTCTGGGAGTTGTGAAGAGCTGTTGCTTACCTTTCAGGCTGTTTATAAATATTACTCTGTAGACAACATTCTAAAATAGATTCCATGGATTTCATGTTTGAGTTTGTATTGATTCTGTTGAAAACAGATGCTAAATATTGAGGTTTTTTTTTTTTTTTCAGTAGGGACACTTCTGAGGCTTCTGAATGAGCAAATTGCATACGGTTATTTGAAGTAAAAAGCTTAGAAATGTTTTGTCTACATCAATTCCAGTGTGAAGGGACACCTCTGCATGAAATTGTTCATGAGGGCATTTATAGCAATCAAAAAACATGATTTAACCATCTTCCGCGTACAACGCAACATTTTGAAAGATCAGGTCTTTGAGATGAAAGTGTAATGTAGCTCTTCCGGTTTTTGATTTCCCACAGCTGGATGCATTTCTGGCTTACAGATGAAAACACATAGTAACAAAACAGTAACCTGTGGTTATTTTCAATGACCCTATTTGTATACTGTTTCTGCTCTAGGTGCTTTCTGCATAGCTTCCACAGTGGATACGGTGTTGCAGCTAGCTCATTGTATTCTTCCATTGTTAATGAGAATTTCTAGTCTACTTAAATGCCTGTTCTGGATGATATTTGAATCAGTCAAGATCAAAGAAGTCTACACTTTTCATTCACCTACTTCCTGATATCAAGTCTGAACCTATTTCTTTTATGGCACTTCAGACTTCCATCATGTCTAGACAATTGAGGAATGCACCACATCCCATTACCAGTTGGAAAGTAAGATGTGTTTTGAAGAAATCTTGGTATGACATGATCACAAGGGGCATGAGGGGTAGGTTGACTATGCAGTTGCAGCAAAGTGATAAATTCTTCTGTGAAAATGTTGACCTGTCTGCTAATATTTCATATTTGGGGGGGGGGGGAGGGAAGTGGGGGCAAGTTGGCGAGAGTGGAAGGAATCCGTAAATGATGGAGATTCTTGCATCTCTGACTGAGATAAAAGGTAATTTCATATCTTCAAACTACCGTCTTAGGCTGACTTTAATTGTCAGACTCCAAGTGTATCTCTTTATAATTATGGAAGGGTCTTAGAGATGAGATCTGCTGGGACCTGATAGAGTCCACCTATCTTGACAATGGCCTTGTTCCTTGGCTCTTAACCTGGAAAGACTGGCTAAGAGAGCTTTAAGCTGATATCTTTGTGGGAAGGGAATAGCATTAGGAACATAGAATGTAAGCCAGGGAATGAAATAGCATCATCTGAGAGTGGTAAGACATCTGTGATGCTTCAGGGAACACTGAGGGTTCACCGGTACACCTGAAATGCTTGTATACCAGTGCACTGAGTATGAAGAACAATCAGGATGAACTGGAAGCTTTGGTCCTTTTCTCAAGTTAGTATATTATTGATGTTAGTGAGACTTGATGGAATGACGTCCTGAAGTGCTGGCATGGGGGGCTATTGTTCATGAGGGGTTAAGCAGAGGAGTTTAGTGATCAATGATAGATGACTACTTTTTAAGAACAACCTTTTAAAAGCTTAGCAGCAGGCAATTTCATTGTGTTGCAAGCCAAGCAAGTGGCATAGAAGACTAGTAAGGCTAGCAGGGAATTCCTCTTAGAACTAGGGCAGAAAAAGAAAATATATGAGCTCTGGAACAACACCTGACTTGGCAGAGAAATTGAAGATCTGCAGTTTGTGTCTATGAAAATTAAAGCCAAATCTCTTGAATTGACATTAGCCAGTGTGGTGTACAAACAAGGCATTTTTAAATATGTCAGCAGCAAGAGAAATTCTAAGGAAAACTGTGGACTGATACTTGATGTAGACAGACAGCTAGCAAGTATGGGTGAGGAAATTCAGAGACATTTAATGACTTTTTTTTTGCCTCAGTTTTTAATAGTAGTGATAGAATTTGGGATGCTTGGTGATCTGAAGTGGAGGACCATGATTTGGGGAGCACTGACCTTCCATTTGCAGACACCTAACGTGTAAGGGACCATCTGTATCAGTAGAATGTTCATAAGTCATTTGGTCCTGACAGGATTCACCCTAGACTGCTGAAAGAGTTAGTACGTGTTACAGATGAAGCCCCCTCAACAATATACCAAAGGTCTTGGGAATATCAGGAGGTCCCTGCAGGAAGCCAGGCCAATCTTATGCTGATCTAAAGGCATGAGATTAGACAAAGGAAACTAGAGACCTGTTAGTCTTACCTCCATCCCTGAAAAAGTTACGGAGATTACCCTGAGTACTGTTGAAAGACATTTAAAGAACAAAGCTATTGTCACTAATGGTCAACATGAGTTCATGGAGAGAAAGTCTTGCCTTAGTAATTTGACCTTCTTTTATGGTAAGGCCACCCTCTTAGTGGTGGTAGATGTAATTTTTCTGGATTTTGGGAGGGCATTTGATACCATCCTTCACAGTTTCTTCTCAACAAATTGCCCAACTGTGAGATGAACAGTTTCACACTATGCTGAGTGATGAGCTGGCTGAATGGTAGAGCTCAAAGGATCACACTGAATGCGGCTACATCTGGCTGGTGGCCAGTCACTAGTGGTATTCCCTACAGCTCAATTCTAGGGCCAGTACTGTTCAGCATTTTTATCAGTGATGTGGATTCAGGAGTGGAATTTGTTGATGTTACTGAACTGGGAGATGTTGACGCCCTGGAGGAATGAGAGGCTTTGCAGAGGAATCTAGATAGATTGGAGCATTGCACATAAAATTCAAAAAAGGTAAATGCAGGTGCTGCATATAGAATAGAATAATGCTGGACATTGGTGCAGGCTGGGAGATCAATGCCTGGAGGGCAGCCCAGCAGAAAGGGGTCTGGGAATATTGATCAGCAGCAAGCTTAATGTGAGCCGGCAGTGCCCTGGCAGCCAGCAAGGCAAACTGCATTTTGAGTGCATTAAACACAGCATAGTCAGCCAGCCTAAAGAGGCAATTCTCCTACTGCATCTATTGTTGGTGTGACCTCAGCATGAATATTGTGTGCAGTTATGTTCTCCATCATATAAAAATGATGGTATAATCCTTAAAAGTGTTCATAGGAAGGCAACAAAGTAGATAAGAGGGCAGGAAGGCATGTCCTGTGAGGAGGCTGAGGACACTCAGGTTGCCCAGTCTGGAGAAGAGGAGGCAAGAGGTGACCTCAGTGGTCCCTGCAACTCCCTGAGGAAGGGGGAAGCAGAGGGAGGTGCCTGGCCTGTTTCTGGGAACTGTTGGCAGAATGGTCATGGCACAGTACTGCCATGGGAGGGTCAGTCTGGGCACTAGGAAGTATTTATTTATTGTAAGAGTGGTCAAATGCCGGAACAGCCTTCCTGGAGCAGTGATTAATGCCCCATGACCATCAATGCTCAAGAGGCATTTGAATAATGCCTTTATTAGTGTGCTGTAACTTTTGATTAGCTCTGAAGTGGTCAGGCAGCTGGACTTGATCTTTGTAGTTCCCTTCAAATTAAACTGCTCTCTTGTTTTTCTGCTCCTCAGTTTGTAAAATAGGTAGCGTGAAAATGGATGTGGGTATGTTAGCTTCATTTTTAATGAATGCCATTGTTATATATACTTATCACAGGAGCATAACTGGTTTTCGTATATTCTCACTAAAAAGAAATATACCCTTCTTTCACCTACCTTTATATTTTATTAACTTTTCTCTAATTAATAGGCATATATCTAGTGTTCACTTTTGCCAGGATGATGTTGACTGGCTAAAGAGAGATAGCGGTAATCTTGACTGTGATGTGTTTTATTTTCTTTCTTGCTGTTAGAACGTTGTATTATTGAGTTATTTCAATTATCAAGGTTTGATAATATTGAGGTTTGTTCTGAGTGTAACATGATATGATTTAGAGTGTTTTCAGAGCTGTTTTGTTATTTGGTTTCTGTTTATTATAACTGCTCTATGACAGTTTATCCATTGCTAGTAGAGGGCTAATTTAAATAAACAAAACTAGCATTGTCTGTAGTATGTTGATTTTTAAGAATTTGGTAGGTTTTAAAATTCATTGAGCTAAATCTGGTTAAATGGCTGAGTTTTAAAGCAGAGAACAGTCTTTGTCAGGACAGAAGTTGTGTAGAATGCTTCCTTGCTTTTCATTTGTACTGTTTTGATGGGAAAAAAACACCACCAACAAAAATACCAAAAAAAAAAAAAAAAAAAAAAGCACACTGAGCAACAACAACTTGTCAACATACTTAGAGCTCTATCATTACATGTCTTACTAAGCAATCGGCTGTTCAGAAATTAGTTTATTCCTTTTGCTGATTAGATTTTACAATGGATAGTCAAGTGTTACAGATTATATAATTGTGTGTTTTATCTGTCTAGGACTATTTGAATTTAAATAACAAGGTACTTGAGAATTGATTTATCAATCCACAGCATTAACCAAAGCATATTTCAATAGAAATCTGAGAATAATCTACTTCATGTGCTGTATACTCTCTTCTTATATTACTATTATTCTAGAATCTCACTGTATTTCTTTAGGCTTGTCTCTGAGAGAATTATACTTGTCTTCATTTTAGAGATGAGAAAGTAGAAACACAAGCATGCTAAGTAATATGCTTAAAGTTGTAAAAGGAAGAACGTGGGAGAGCAGGAGGCTGATTTTAAAATCCCAAGTCTTCTGCAAGAACCAGTGCTCTTGGACTGTCTAGCCCAGAGATAACACAGGGAATGAAATATGTTATCTACTAGATATATTTATAATTCCCCTTCTGTCTTTAAACCAGCAAAATGCATAATGTTCTATGTTCCATTCAATGATTTATGGAAATAAATACTGGTTATTATTGTGTATATTGTTAAGAATCTGGAGCTGAAAAGCAGAGACTGCCTTCTGATATTAGTTCAGAGCTCAGCACCCAGAGATGAACATAGTCTCCTCTGTATCATCCACTAGAGAGCTGAATTCTAAACTTTCTGATACCTAATTGCTAGAAAGTGATCAGATAAACAAGTTGGTCAATAGATGAATTGTATTTTAGCTAAGTTAATTAAAATAATCTAAATATTAGTTGGTGATTTAGATATTTACTTTTACTATGCTGCAGTTGCGTCCCTTTTTAAATTATTTTACAGCTCTCTAAATCGGGAATTCTATTGTAACAAGAAGTAAGCAACCACGTCTTGTCCTCAAATGAAGTCAGTAAGCAGACAAAATACAATTCCCAAGGACTAGAACTTCCAGGATTATCTACAGCATGCTAGGTTCTCAGTGTATATTTATGTCTGTTTAAGTAACATGCTGGTAAAAGAAATTCAGAAGCTAATATTATTAATGAAATGTTTGAAATTTATATTTGCCTGTGTTGTAGGAAGAGTGAAATCAGTTCACAGTCTTCAGATACTGTTGGAGTTGACCTGTTGACATCTTCATTAGAATTGGCAGAAATAACTTTCATATGCTTAGCCCTGTGGGTGAACGTGCAGTGTAGTATTTTTGCTTGATGGGTAGATAACCAATTTAGCAGTATGATCAAGTCTTGAGTGAGTTACCTACTCAAAAGCATTTGAAATAAAATCTGAATATGAAAGAGTAACAAGATTTTTTTAAAGACTAATCTTTAAGCACATTTTCTTATATAACACCTGTTCCATGTATTTTAAGTAACTTCTGCATGCTGCCACAAAAGAGATCAACAAAACAATCCAAATTAAATAAGTATTTGTCATATGATTCCATGTTCTGTGTAGGTACAAATCTGTCCTTATTCATAATCATTACAAGGTGAGAAAGTAGTGAAGGGTTGAATAGATTTCATGCAGAATGCAGTTGAAACTGTTAAACTGCTAGGTGTATTAACTGCTCCTAAAAGATGATAGTGTTAGAAACAAGGGGTTTCTAATCTAACCAATTCAGTGTAGGGTAGCCTGTGGGGAGCCTGTTTTCAAGTGAAATCTCTCCATTGGTCTATTATATTTTTTGGCACTTCATATTTATGGTTTATGGGAGCATAAAGATTTCTATCCTTTCTCACCGCAGTTAGATTACAGATGCTTGTTTGAATAACTATGGTTCTTCAATACTTAGAACGCTTAGATGCTATGAGGACAGTGAGTTAATGTTAAGTTTTATGTTAATCCTTGTTTTTTTCTATTTTGTTTGAAAACAATTAGACCCCAGTCCTGATGATTTTTTGAGGCTGAACTAACTACACTACTACTGCTACACTATTCCTTGCACTAGGAGTAAAACTAAATCTATAGAGCTCTCATTGTTTGTAATGAAGATGTTTCAGAAACCCTACAGTTTAGAAATGAGTGCCTTTGTTGTAAATGCATCACATAACACACTTCTTCTAACAGCTGTACGTACTAAACTAAATGTCTGGCTTCCTACTCTATGTAGAAACTGTACAGGAAGAATTCTTGTATTGTGTTAGTATGTTACAGTGTACTTCCTAACAGTTTTTCCTACATGCATTATTTGGTACTTTCTCTCATTTTTTCCCCTCATTTTCTCCTTTTTCAATCTATTACATTAAATGTTACTGGAGCTAGGTATTTTTTTCTGCAAATATGATTCAGGACTTTTTTGGACTTTTTTTCTGTCTCTTTTCTGCCACCCTGTGGACTGATTTTACTTGCAGAATGAGTTCTTTGTTTCTTGAAGTAGGAAAAATTATGGTTTTGTTTTTGTTTTTTCTCTCACACGGATTGTTCTGCAGTTAGTTTCTACACCTGTTTTCAGATTTGAGATGTAACAAATCTCCTGGTATTTTAAATCTTGGATAAGCTTTCATGGAAAACTGATCAATCCGACTTCATCTGACTTCATCTCTGTCCTTTTGTTTTTGAATTTCTCTAAGCAGATCATCAGGAGGAATACATATATCAACATCTACTGCTCTTAAAATATACACATCAAGATAGCATAATGTATTCAGTTTAATTCATTTACAGTAATAACCTTTAAAATGTTTCTTCAGCCTCTCCTTTTACAGCAAACTCAACTGAAATCTTTAAATAAGATAAACAGTTTTTACCAGAATAAAATCTAGATGTAACACAGGAATGAGTCTGAACTTCGTACTGAAAATATTCTATAGTCATTAAATTGTTGCATAAGAAGGAAAACTTTTAATTTGTTGATGATATTTGACTCACTTTCACCCACTGTGGAATGAAAAGTTTTGGTTTATGTTCTTCTTGGTTTCACTGAAGACAAAGTGTTCCAGCAAGAATTAATCCTATCATTTTAAAGTACATATGTAAATTTAGAAGATGAAAAAACATGAGTTTTTAGTTCCAGCGGTCTGTTCTGGCATCAAGATATTGTCCTGCAAAAGTATTGAAGTCTCATTTCAGCATAAGATCTAGTCGATCTCCAGACTCTTACATTTGCATTTGATGCAAGTTAATCTGTTCTTTATCTGGCAGTGTAGACTAATCTAAATTATATTTAAAAATCATATGGTTGTTAATTTTAGATCTCTGATTTTCTTTTTCTTCTAGACACATCATGGTTTTAATTAACTTTCTCCATTAATGGAATTCAGCTCAAGAACTTCTCACATACTTGATGTATAAAATAACTCTGAATTTTGTGTGTAAATGTGTACACCATCAGAAGTGCAGCTGAGAGGTTTGGGACTGTGTTGCTGATGAGCTCGCTGAAAAAAATACATAAAAATAAATGGTGTATATTTTGGCAAATCTGTCAAACAAAAGACCTTTAAGCCAACATTCCTTGATATGAGAACTAGAGGAGCACTCCTTAAAAAGAGGAACTTTACTGTGTTTCTTAATCTTCTGCTCCATCAGAAATGAAGGTATTGATGGAATTTCAAATAATTCCTGTAGGATTTTTTTTCTTCAGCTAACATTGTAGCAAATACTGTCAAAGTAGTAAAAAAACTTTTAAAATAGCAGGAGATTAACTGCCAAACTGGCCTATTCACTTGTAGTACTGTACTTTGATAACATCCTGTATTGATGAATATGACAGGATTTTGAAAAGGAAAGATTCTTGTTCGAAATTTTAAGTTTTGTACAGAGGGATCAGTGATGGTTTGTGGAAGCAATGGTCACAAGGGAAGGTGAAGCCAGTTGGGCAGGCTTTAAATACAGCATAGAGAATTGAGGAAGAATATTTGTTGAACTATCTATTGTAGGTGAAAATGGAAAAGAAAAGGGTAACAGGATTGAGACATTCCGGATAATAATAGTAGAGTGAAAGTTTGAGCGCTGACTGTTGTAGCTTAGATGGATTCTTACAAAATTCAGTCATGCTTTGTTTTTGACAAAAAAAGTAGGAAAAAAATAATGAGGTTTCTATGGAGCTCTAAATGTGACGATTTCTGTAGTTTAACTTGATAGAAAAACTGAGAAGAAATGAGCATAAACTTTTGCACTTCTCCTATTACTTCGTTTGTTGTTGTTGTTGTTGTTCTTGTTTTTCCCCTTATACTTTGCTGGGGAAGGGATTTTGATAGAAGAAGACAGTCAAGTACCAAGTCTTAAAAGATCACATGTTGCATGAGTGACCTTAAAACTTTGTAAAAGAAAAATTCTGCATACATTTCGTAGTTAACAAGACTTCAGGATTTTCTTTGAGGTTTGAATTTAAGTAAAAATTTTAGTATTTTCTGGTTTTGTGAGATTCATGGCCTTTCTAATTTAAAATTGAACAGTGCCATGTAAAGTATAATTTTGCAATAAGAACGATCTATGTGACTTTAGATTATATTTTTACATAGAGGTTCTTTGACAGTTGTAAAATTCTAGGTAGGATAATGAAAAAATGAGTATTCTTTTTCAGTGTGTCACATACATCTTTAAAATAATATAGGGAATTATTTTTGAATAAGGAAATCCTTACAGTTTTTACATTTGATGTACCTTTATTCACTCCTTTATGTAAACATATTGTTTTATAATAAAATCTTACTTTCTGAGGGGGGGGAGGAAGGAGTTTAAATATGATAAATATTTTAGCTTGTCCAAGGCTAATGTTGATTTAAATAATCTAGGTCTAGGGTCTTCATGGTTGACAGTTGCAGATAATTAGCTTTTTCTTCCTTAGCAAAGAAAGCAAATGGAGCTGCAAGACATTCATTGCCTTTTCTGTCATCATAATAATAATGTATGTATTTAAATTCAGCAGTTTCTTAGATTGATTTAGTGCTAAGCTGCCTACATTACATGTAATGGGAGTGACAAGTAAAAGCTGCAAAGAATATTTGTATTGCAAGAGAATGAATGATTGACGTTAGCTGTTCCTCTCTACAAGAAAAAGCAATGTTGCAGAGCCTAAAAAATTGTCCTAAATATATAATCCTTAACATTTCAGATGGTGAAACTTAATTTTGAAAAACGATTACCACTTCAGTTGCTTTTAGTATGGGAACTACAATGGCTAGAGTATTTTTTGAAAAGTAGTTCTTTTTAGAAATTTGTTAGCATTATCAGTAATGGAAATTACAGAGAACAGTATATGTATTTTACATTCTAAGATAATATTTTAACCCAATTTGAAAGCAATCAAATAACAGTGTCACAACTAATCCAAATATATACCCTGGAATGCAAACACTGGCATATTAAACTGGCATATTAAAGACATACCATTTTGATAGGAAATAATTCAAGATTTGTGGTTCTATACTGTGAGAGATTGTTAAAATTTACACATATAGATTACAAATTGGATGCTTATCACTAGTATGTGCCACTTCTAGCTGAAAAGACTCAGAAATAAATGTGTTAATCTAGAGACTTAGTCTGTTCTGTATTGTTGATTCTCTGTGTTGTCCAGACCAAGCTATTTAGATTAATCCTTAATTAGATTTTTCAAGTGTTAGTTTAATTATTTTTCTAAAAAGTATGTTTTTGTTGTTGTTTTTGAAGTTTGTCAATGCACTTACATGAATTCATATTCTGATTTAGTCTCATAGGCATGTTCTTGCATTTGAAACAAAATAACTAGGAGTTAAGAGACACGAGTCTCACCATCTCTTCTTCCATTAATACTTATGCCACCTTATTCTTTTTTTTATTAAATTGAAGAAATGATATACTGGTACAAAATTGAGAACAGGTTAGTTAACAAAGAACAGTGTTGAAAATGTTCAGCTTTGAATATTGTACACAAAATATTTTGGAACTCAGACGTCTTTATCTAATCCATTTATTTCACAAATATTGATCCTTTATGTTAGTCAATGCAAAGAAAGTAAAAATTCAAAACTGACTCAGAAAGCAGATCATTCTTATCATATTACTTTCAACTACCATCTGTAATCCACGTCTACCAGTTTTGTATCAGCTTCAAGTTGCTGAGGGCGCACTCTGTCCTGCTATCTGCGTCATTAATGAAGACATTAAACAATAATGAACCTAGTTTTCAGTCCTTGCAAGTACTCAACTGGTAACTTGCCTATGGTTGGACTTTGTGGTACTGATGACAACTCTGTTGTTAAAATCTACTCAGCTCTTCTTTCAAGGGATGTGTACCAGCAGTTATGATATTTTACAATTTATTCAGCTAGTAATTTGAAACAAATGTTTCTGAACTACAACTCAAAATTTAGTTTCCTCTTAGCATGGGCTTCTTCAGCAACGTATCTAACTAAAATGATGCAGAGACTCCTATGCATTCTGCTTCTTAACCAGTCTTGCTCTTGATCCATATTTTTTTTTTAATCTACTCAACACGTTTAGTGAAACAGCATTACAATGTCAATTTCAACAAATCTTGTATTTAAACAGGGTTTTTTGTTTGTTTGTTTGTTTGTTTAAGCTATGACAACCAGCTGTGCTACTATATTTCTGATCACACAATAATACCAAATTTCAGATGTTGCACTGAAAAGTTCAGCTGTGGGGCAGGAAGTGAAAGAGAGGTCCTAAATCTTTGTGGGTTTTTTTGTTGTTGCACTAGACTGATACTGTACAAATCCATTTCCTAACTAGACTAGATACAATCCTTTCATTAACTTTCCCTTTCCTTACTTATGTTCTCATCTGTAGTAGTATTTGCAACTTTCCTTTTTATTGTTTTATTTATCTATTAGCTGTTTTTCTTCTTACATAATTATAAATTAGATGTGAAGATTACTTAAATCTTTTCAAGCATTCTTTTCTCTTTTCTTATTTTGAAGCTCTTACTACCTCACATTAGAGTGAATCACAGACTCAGGTAGCATCTAACTTCCAAGGAGTGCCTAGACTCCATGAATTGCTAGTATTGATTGCACATAATAGAAACTTGATAGAATCATCTACTGTATTTTATTGTACTTTTATTCTTCCTCTCCAAGATGGAAGAATGTGAGTAAAATGTGCTTTGTATTGTTTAGAAAAGAAAACGTACTTCAGATGATACAGTTGCATTGCAAGACAGAGGCACTGCTGTCTGCAGAAGTGGAAATTGTGAACAAAATGCCTACTTTAGAAGAACATGTTGAGGGGTTGAGGACAATAAGGAAAAGCCTCAGTGGGAATCCCAAAAAAGATGTTGCAAAGACAAAGAATCATCTGATGGGCCAGTGAATCAGAAACTTATTTCAGGAAAGTTCCACAGCAAAAGGGCAAATCCAAATGGGAGCTCACTTTACCCACTGTTTTGGGGGAGTCTTACAACTCCTTCTAACTCCATGAAGAGGCATAGACTTGTGTTACATGTGTTTCCTTATCCTTAGGTCAGTGTAATTACTGAACCTTTTAAAAAGTTGCAGCTGGCTAACTGAAGAGACAGAAATCAGATTTGTTCCTATCTGGGCCTGCAACAGGTATAACGAACAAAGAGAAGACACTGGCTTTTAAGGAGAAGTAACCTGGAGACCTCACATCCATCATAACCTATGAATAAAGTTTCTTTGTTCAAGAATTAAACTATGGCCAAATGTTCAATTTCTCATATATTTGTAATATCATGTCAGTAGATATTTCCATGCCTCCACATCTGTTCACTTTTCCTTTGCCCCTAAAGTGGTGGGAGGCTTTAGGAGTAAAAGTCCAATTTTATCTGACTGTTGATACAAATTAAAGCCAAGGGACAGCTTGTCTTGCTAACTAAAACACCTGGAGTTTATGTAAGCTGCCAAGGAAGCATTTTAAAAGGAACAAGGTAGTTGTGTTGGAGGTATCAACAGACACGGTGCATGTGCATGATAGCTTTCCAACTATGACAGTGGTGTTAATTACAGGTAAAGTATAGTGAGAGGCACATTTTCCAAGCATGCTTCCACCATTAGTCTAAAAGGAAAATGGATTTTCAATAGCGGGGATTTTTAAAGGAATTGTTTAGCAGGAGTTGCACATGCCAAAAATTACAGACTGATGGGGAAACAAATTTTTAAACCAGCCTTTGAAGAAGCTGTTAGAGCAGCATAATGCACAGCATCTACTTACTAGTAAAGAACTAGAAGCTTTCACTACAGAGTGTTTTAATGGGATGCTTACAATTGAGAAGTGGAGATATTTTGGTGTGCAACAGTTCTTACTGAACTCATGTATTATCAGAGTTTATAAAGGGCTATAACTATAGTTACAGTCGCAGAGCTATTAGTGCCATGCCTGTGAATATGATCCCTTTAAACTCTGTGAGGTTTTAGAAAATCAATTCCTGTAACATTTAAAGATTATGCACTTTCACTCAAAATGGGACAGTATGTCACAATGTGTATGTCAAAAGTCTTCTGAGAGAGATTATCAGCAGTTGTTCATGGATGAAAGTTTCATACTAGCTGAGACTGTGGGAACAGGTACCCATGCACCTATGAAGTTTAATGAGATATGGTCGTGAAACAACTGAGAAAACATTCTACAGGACATTAAAAAGTGAATCTCAGTGAGGACAATCTACAAAATGATTGCTCTGAAAGGTACAAGAAAGAAATAGCAGCCCAAGTCCAGGACATGTAGTTATAAGTTTTCAAGTAGGGTGAAAATAAGGATGGCAGATGCTACCTCCTGTTACCTCGCAAGGCCAGCACCACAATTTTCCTAACAGCATCTGCTTGATCCTTCACCATAGACTTGGTTAGGATCCTGGAACTCTTTTTGAAATAGGTGGTGAGACCACCAAAAACATAATACCTGCACAGCAGGAATAACATCAGTGAAGACATCACATTTGAAGTAGCAAGGTAGAACATGACAGGGTAACACAAAACAGTATAGTTTGAATAAAATGTATGATTATTATTCCTTGCTATGTTGATGAAATGTAGGAACTGTTTTACTAACCCTCATGATAGAGTTTCAGCCATTGACTTTTCAGCCATAGACCTTACTTATGTGCTTGTCATGAAGTAGACAAAAGGTAAAATGGATAAAAATTCTTACTGTTATTTCTTATAATGATTTTCATAAATGTGTAAAAACAAACAAACAAAAACAAACAAACAAAAAAAACCACCACCACAACATGGAATCCGTCTGAAAGGTTGTGTGTGTGTTTTCCAACTAGCCCACTATTTATTTATTTATTTTAAAATTCCAGTCTTTAGGTATTCTTAGCCTTAAAGAGGCATACAGCTGAAAGAAAAATAAGACTAAACTGAATAAACTGTCCCCTTGATGAAATCTTCTTTGTATACAAATACAGAGGAAGAAATAAGGTGTGTTTTTTTCCTAGTTCATGTAGGAGTGCTTATGCATTCATTCTATACCATTGGATGCACATTATTCAACACTTAAAGAGACTCCGGCCTCCAGAGTCTCAGGTAGCTTTTCCCCTTCTGTCTTGTTTTGCTCTAGAAGAGTGAGTTATTTTCCCCTTTCTGATTGTTCTGTTTGTATTTACCATGGATTTTTGCAGAGCAGCATTAAGCACTTCAACTTTTTTTGTATGATACCTGTTATTTTTTTGAAGATGTCTGAGGACATATTTCATTTCATCATCTGGAGAGTGGGCCACAGAAGCCCTAACACCTTCCTCAGATAATGGTGGCATCCTACCGTTAATAGTTACATCTGTATTTTGATCAGGGTAAGTAGCCCAGTGAAAACACAACAGTCCATTTGGGCACCCAGTGTGGCACTCAAAGGGTTGAGATGACAGAAGATCTGACTAGCACAAGTTAAAACAAAATTGCTATACATGCTGAATTGTTTTAATAGTTTAATAGTTGTGTCTCACAATGTTGTTTTTTTTCCTCATTTGCAGAGATCTTTTAGAGTTTCTTCACGAAA
The DNA here is from genome assembly GCF_016699485.2 of Gallus gallus. Classification (NCBI taxonomy): domain Eukaryota; kingdom Metazoa; phylum Chordata; class Aves; order Galliformes; family Phasianidae; genus Gallus; species Gallus gallus. Next base: position 27,250,591 of record NC_052572.1, on the reverse strand, counting down.
CCATATTCCATATTATGTAGTATCTTACTTGCTATATGCATTCTGTGTTGTGCTGTTTACAATCTCCAGGGGCTGGATTATCATTTTTCTGTGCATTATAACACCAGTCAGAAAACTAATCTAGTGTTTGTATTTGACATTGCAGTCATCTTCATACTTCACACTCTTTCCTTTGTCTCCTTGGGGAACCAGGCTTTGGGAGAAACGTTCAAACCAATATGTTCCTATTGCTATGTCTCCTGAATGTTTTTCAGGTTTATTTTTAAGGTTAAACAACTATTTAGGAACATCCCCCAGAGATTTGCTCCAAGGCAGGATAGTTATGAGTGGCAGAGAGCGTGGAATGGTATAGGCAAGTACCTAGAACAGTGGGCAACCCAGTGTTTTGGAACTTCACCTCTGAAAAACTTCAGAATTCTGGAAAACTAGTAAAACATTTGGAAAAGGTATTCTTTTGCCCTGGCAATTCTAGAGAGACACAAATCACTGTAATGAGCTGAGGTCTAGCCTATGCCTACCAAGCCCTGTACAAAACCATACAGTATCCTAAAGGGAAAGAGATCTCAGGATCTGATGACAATGCAGCAAGCCCTCCAACTTCTGTGACAGTCCCTGTGGTTGCTCCAGCCCCCGCAATGCCCTGCTGCTGCCTCAGTCCCTGTGACAGGTCTCACAGTTCAACCAGTTCAACAGCTGTGTGCAACTGAGCTGCCTGCCAGGTTGAAGAACAGCAAGAAGCTGGCTAACAATTAAGCAGCCATCCTGGCCTTTGACATTAGGTGCTAGGAAGGTCTAGTCCTGAAATTTTATGTCTGTAAACAACTAAATAAACACTAAAAAACCTATGTCCCATTCAGTCTCCTGTTCTGCTTCAGTCTGTGTTTCCATCCCTTCCTCTTCTTCGTACGCGGTTGCATCTGGTGCTACCTTTACAATAAAAATGTGATGTGGGACTTGTGTCCAGCTTTCCTGCCTGCAATTCATACCATAAAAATTATAGCCTTGCCCTTGTTCTGGATCATAAGCATGAAGTACTATTTTATGTTACAGATCTCTTCTGTAACACATTCTGTACTTTAAGACCAGTATTTACATTTATGGTGCATTCCCATAGAAAAACAATTTGCTTTTTTATAGCTGGGGCCTTGTGCTTCTGTAAATATTTTCCACAGCAGTCTGCATGGGTACCTTATTCTTATGCCTGCATTAACTGCACTGTCGTACATAAAATTTACAAACGTGGATATGATTATAAAATCTAGAATAAAGCTCACAGACATTTCTTGCCCCAAATGCCTGCCTGATGTCCCTTACACCATAATCATATTCATCATTTAAAATTAGAAAACAGGTGTATGGATATCCAAGGCTGTTGTTTGGCTTTCATGTCTTCCAACGCTGTTTTCTTCTCAAATAGGAGGATAATGCATATATGCATTAATGTATGACAGATTCTCAAACAAGGGGGTCCTAGCATTGTCTTTGTGTACAGACCCCCCCCCCAGTTTCTTTTGTAGCTTTTCCAGCACTTCATATATCTGTATCTGTCACCTGTTGGTGGCGACTTCCAGCAAAAGAGATGAATGTCTCTGTTATTTAGGTTGGTTAAATTGTGCAGCTGTTTGTCTATAATTTTAGAATGATAGACTGTGTACCCAACACCCAGTGGCTTCTATTAATAATGTTAACCAACTGAGAAGTCTCAGAGAAACACAGCTTTTACTTTCTGAAGAGAGTCCTAATGTGGTCTGAAATTTTCTCTGACTGCATATGACTTACATTAATACTGTGAAAATACAGAGTTCAGCTTGCTGACAAATTGAAGCTGGAGCCAAGCGTAATCACAGGGCTCAAGCAAATAACATGAATGGTCAGAAATTTCCTCTGGACCCCAAACAAAAGCTTCATGAATGTCATGTAGCAATAGCTGATCTCAAATAACAAATGTTTGTTCTTCTGCAAATCTCCAAGTCTGAATCAGACTTCTGAATCAGAAAAGCTTCATGTGGCTTCTATGAAATACACTGCCCATCATCCTACTGTGATACATTTGAGGGTGAGGGGAAAGCTGGACTTCTCAAGGACCTGTTGGGGATTCAGAGAGCTGCCAGTCTCCTCCTGGAGACATCCGCAGTCATCCTAGATTTGTGGGCACAACCTCTTGCTCTGCAGCAGGCTGAAATACAACTACTAAGTCCCTTTAAGGGCTCCATCCAGGGTCCTAACATGAGACATTCCCCTACAGGAACATTAAGTAAACAAATGCAGCTTACATCTATGGGACGTAATAGTTTCCATTATTCCTTGCTGACAAATATCTATAGTGATACAAAATTAACTCAGTTTTCCTAATTAATGGTCTTCTTGTAACAAATCAGCCCAAGAAGAGTCCCCCTTCTTTCTTGTCTCCCTACAGCACCTGAAAATGGGCATGATTTTTAGGCTCTGCAGCACCTCCTTGCTGTTTCTGCAGTAGCTGTAATCTCTTAAAAGCATGGGTCTACTGGCTACATTTCAAACACAACAGCCTATGTCTTCCTGCTTTCACAGTGACTGTGGTCAAACAAGACACTCTTCATCCTCTTACTTAGTATTAATGATAAGGAAACATACTGTGCCTCTTCATGGTGTTAGAAGGAGCTGTAAGACTCCCTCAAAGCAGTGGGGAAAGAGAGCTCCCATTTGGACTTGCCGTTTTGCTGTGAAGCTTCTCTGGAAGAAGTTTCTGATTTACAGGCCCATCAGATGATTCTTTGTCTTTGTGTCATCTTCGTTAGGATTCCCACCGTCCCCACTCCCTCAGCACATTCTTCTAAAGTAAGCATTTTGTTCAGGATTTCTACTTCTGCAGACAGCAATGCCTGTGTCTTGCAGCACAGCGCAAAGCCCCAAAGCTGTCTCAGCAGTAGTGCATGGCCATCCTAGAAGGCAGTTTGGTCCTGCAATTTGGGGTGTCTTTTTCCAGGATTGGGCTCTTCTTTGCACGTGGCTGAAGATGCACAGGGACCCTGTGGTGAACTGACTCCTAGTATAGGTCGACAGCTCTGAAGTGTGTTCCCACATGGTTGTATGTCTCTGACTTCCTCACAGATCTCCTCTGGCCCTTCCCTCTTCCACATATTCAGAAGGACTTGTTCATCAGAATTGTGATGAAAGGGGCCAAAACCTAATATATCTTTCTGTTTGATTACTTTTGATTCATTTTTAAACCTTAATTGAATAATTTCACTAGATTGTTGTAATGAATGTTTTTGAACTTTTTCTATGTATGTTTTTAAGGTTAGAGAAAGATTTAATGTATGTAGCTTTACACTATATGTTTTCTATATATAGCTTTATACAATCTATAGAGCTACATATGTATATGCACATAAAAAGTATATAGAAGTATAAATGAAACGTATTTCTACATATTTCCTAAGAGAATTTATATCAAGATTTCATATGAATACGTTCTGGCTATTCCCACCAACGCTGAATCTGGGAGTTCTCCCAAAGGCTCAGGATGTTGTTTCAAATGTAGTTAATTGTGTTCTTTGCCATTGTGAGACTTTGTGGACCTAGCAATAATTAATTTCAAATAAATTGGTATATTTGTAAACCTACTTGAATTTCCTTATCTTTGTTGCATACTTCTCATTTAGAGAAGTGGTAGAGCATATAGAATTTGCAGTATACTGGATCTGAACAGGTTACTGTACTATGAGTGTGAGCACTGTTGCCTATGTTGATTTTGTTCTTTATGACTCATTATAAAAGGTGCAATTACACTGCGTAATTTTTTTGCAGTCAATCTCTCCTGGCGTAATAAACAACTTTTATGGAATTGTTTATGTTGTACAAATCCAACTGTTCTCTTTTGAGCTCAGGATGAAACTACGCACACATCCCCCCTCCAGTTTAGTGTTTTCATTTACAGAGTTTTTCCTGATATGTGTGGTCCTAACATTGAAACTGCTTCCACATCGTTCTAAATCTACTAGGGAATTAAGAATGGGAGTCTATGTTGTATGGTCTTTTTGGTGTTGTAAGGTTAGTCACTTAGTAATAAAATTTTACAGCATAACTGTTCACATCTTTGCGTAAAAATACTGAATAAAATCTCATGGCTGTGGTTTATGGAACTTTTTTGTCTATACTTACTGAATTTCTTCTATTTGGTATTTTTTTTCCTGTTGACCGAAACACCTAGCTTATTGTAGCTGCATTTTTTCCCTAAAATAGTGTTAGTTTCAGGACAGTTCATACTGGAAGTATTTCTTAGTATTTTATCCCTGCTGACAACAGAGGGGTAAGAACTCAATGGTCTATGAGCTCCTTTCAGCTTAAGCCATTCTGTGATTCTGGATTCTGTTACGCATAGCATGTGCATGCCTGTAGTTTAGATGTGTAAGTGTTCCCCTACTACACTAAGAGCCCAGGTTATGTGGTGTTCTACTATATCAGTGTTTGGTTTAAGTATTCGGCGTTGTGCAGATGGAGAGGGTGCAGTTCACAGTATCTGGGTTATCTTATTATTTGTTTAAACTTAGTAGAAAGCAGCTTACAAAATAACTCCATAAATTTGTTTTGACTTACACTGTGATACCTCAATACACGTATAACTGTTTATTTTACTTGTCCTACAGTTCAGAAACAAATTTTTATTATTTCTGCATAGAATTTTGTGTTGTTAGTATTTTAGCATGCTGTGTAACACCTGATGTTATTAATAATAGATAAAATAAGTAGGTACAATGGATTTATATTTTATAGCACAATTTTGGTTCTAAATTAAAGCCTAAGAATAAGGTCTTAAGTTTGCAATATATTCCTTGGATTTTAGACTTCAAGCAGCTTCTTTCACCTTAACATACTGTGTCTGCTTAAGTGACAATTGTGCAGTAATTTCTTTGCATGAACTATCTATAAATGGAAACCAGGCAAATAATGATTTTTTGGTATTGATATGAAATCTGACTCAGAATTAGCAATGTTTCTGATACCAAGGGGGAAAATACTATGTAGGTTGGGTTTCTTGTTTGTTTATTTTTCAAAATGCAAAACTAATCTATTTTTAAAATTTGAGTTAGATAGTGAGTGATATGCAGGTAGTGTTCCCTAGGATAGAGAACTTTTCTCCAGAAACATGAGAATCTTGGGAAGGTGGGGAGAGAAAGAGGATGGGAAAGTAGAAAACACTGACTGTGGTAGGAAATCACAGAGCTACAATAAGTATGCCACTGTGACTTTGTTGTTTTTCGGAAAAATGTGTTTCTCTTAGTAAATAGTTTGAAAATCAGGAAGAAAATGTCATTTTTATTTTACATAGTATTTTCTTGCAGTGTGTTAAAGCATACAGCTCAATCTAGTGTTCTACATTTGTATAATTTGCACTTCATAAAGAAATTTTGTTTTGCCTGAAGTGCTTAAATACAGTAATTGAAGTAGCAAATATGACTGACTGCCCTGATTAATAAGCAGCTTTGACATTTCAGTTCTGAATAAGCCATTTAGACTTGGCTTATCTGTAAACATGTTCATTTTGGATATAAAATGGGTGCAACAGAAACCAGAGCATGAATATGTCCATTTTTTAAACTCCTGTAAGTATTGTCATTGAGTTTATTTTCTATATGGTCTCAGTTGAACTACCTTTATTTTTCCTGCCTTTCCAAAGCCATAGATGTAATTGTGCCATTATTTTGATTCACTAAAAATGAAAAACCACTTGGGAACATACTAGACTTTGACATTTTAGCTGACTGTAAGTATTTTAATTATGATGACAGAGTTTGTATCTTTTTTCTTTCTTGGTATGAAAATGGGAATTCTCTTTCCGTGTTATTATTTTAACAGAGGAAACTGTTTAATTTTTCACTTCCAAAGTTACAACTAAGAGAAAATGTGGAGCAGAAGACCATGAAGTATTTGGCATGGGAGGGAGTATTTTTATACTTTGGAATGATGTTATGAAATATATGAAATCAATGTTGAGGAAAAAAAATACTTATGCAAAAAGTAAATCTTGCAATCACTTGGCACTCTATTGTACTCTGTAGCAGAAAGTTGAATTATAATCCAGACAAATGAAGGAGAGCAAAATCATTACTCTTCAGCCGAAATAAAAAGTCAGCCTTTTTCTAGGCTTGATGTAGTCTCTGTTCTACATATCAGTTGATCTCAGATACTAAGACATAAATACTATATCTGGATTGACATATACACTGGGAGAAGTAACTCTTTAGTAGGCTTTTTTAAAACACATCATTTTGCAGAGTCTGGCTATTAGGTCAGTTTTCTTCTGCAGTTAAAAAATTCTCCATATAGTGGTTGAGTTTCTGCATGTTAGTGTTGAAACTTGGCAGAACTACCTGTAGTATTTATCCATATATGCTAAATAAGTGAGTAGCTGAGAGAACTTGGTGTTTTTAGCTATGTTCAATTGATTTGGCATGTTCCAGTTGCTCTTCTAAAATTACTATGTAAGCTCCACATTGATTTGTGTTACAGGTAAAGCAAACTGCTTGCTATTTCTAGAAAAGGTAAGTAGTTGGCTCTATGAAATTGTGGTGAAATTGCATATTTGGTATATTAGTTCTGTAAGTATTAAACTGGCTTCCGTTCTGAAATTCCTTTATGTCAATTAAGTCAGTTCAAAATGATGACAGCAGTGTGTTTGCTCATTCTGTATGAAAAGAAAGTGTAGTGTAATTAGTGTCATTTCTACAATGTAAAGAAGACTCAAGTTAGTTGTGAAACGTTCTTATGGAACCAAAGCTACAAGACAAAAAGTCTGTAGAAATCAAAAAGGACAGTAAGGACAGCAGCTGTGCTAGTGTAACCATGCAAGGTTCTTAGCAGTGAAAGAACAAGTAATTCCCTGTCTCTGTTAGCTGGAGACAATATGGTATCATGATGTAATCCAGTCAGGGTGAAAGAACAAGATTGTGTGTGGTGAAATTCATTATTAAAAAGGCGAAGTTACGTGAAGTGTACCGAGTATGTTATTTCGTACCTCCTACATTTTTGAACTAGTTCTCATTATTTCCACCTGTCAGGTGGTAGAGAAATTTGAGACATCTTTCTGTTTTTCCTCTAACAGTGTTCTTTTCATCTTTTGTTTGTTAAGACAATGTACAGATCCAAATTGTCTTTTTTCTTCTAGCTTGTTTGTTGGAAATATTCTTACCTTAAAAACTCAACATCTTTGTCTTCTAAAGTTTTGTTTCAAACCTAACCTTCAAGTCTAATCCCATTATTCTTTTGCGTTTATCACACAGCACAGTGTATCAAACACAAAGGAACAGTTTTCACTCTCAACATCCCAGCAGTCAGTACCTTCTCTTAGTTTGATTTTGAATGTAGAATCATAGAATCATAGAATCGCTAAGGTTGGAAAAGACCCACAGGATCATCCAGTCCAACCATTCACCCTTCACCAATGGTTCTCGTTAAACCATGTCCCTCAACACAACATCCAAACGCTCTTTGAACACCACCAGGGTCGGTGACTCCACCACCTCTCTGGGCAGCTCATTCCAGTGCCTGACCACCCTTTCAGAGAAGTATTATTTCCTAACGTCCAGCCTGAATCTTCCCTGGCGCAGCTTGAAGCCAGGGAAGCTCTCCTTACCCAAACTTGTCAGCTGCTGCAGTTCATTAGTATGGTTCTTCACTTTCTCTGTACAGAGTTCTCAAATGTAAGTAAAGCTTAAGGAATGAACTTGAACATTCCAGATTTTCTGATAAAATCTCCTCCCTTTTGATGCCTAGAAAATAGCAATAACTAAGAAGCATAATTGCTAGTTAACCCAACGTAGATTATGTAACCATTAATTTGGTATGTTTATTTGTCTCCATCTAAGACATCTAAGACATCAGATGAGTTAAGAACAGGTAAATGAGATATGGAAAGAATATTTATAGTGTTTTTTAGGTTGACATACCTTTCTAAATGAAAGTTTATGTTGTTTTAGACCTGCTGTTTTTTGAGAATTTGAGTAACTGTGCTACAGTATAAACAGCATTTAGAAGACATGTCCCATTAAAACAAAACCAAAAACAATATGATGGCAAAGTAAAGGTCTTCTCATGGTTTTATTAATTAGTAATTTTGAGTTATGGCACACTGACTAGCTATGAAATTTGTTAACACAATTCTGTGTTTTAACACCACTACCCTACCATATCAAGAACTGTATGAAGAAATAGGAGATATTTTAACGCAGTTAATTCTCTTTGGAATGGACTGTGCATGTTGAAAATGCCCACTGGGATTTTTTTGCTCCTTGGAATCTTAATGTTGTAAGACTTCTAGAAGGAGGGGAAGTTGACTGGAGTGCCATGTAACTTAGAAAAGTCTTGCCTTTCTTCAGTTCTGAAGGGGGAGGAGACGTGGACAAATGTTTCTCCAGTAAGTATTATTTGCTACAACTGTCATGTAGAAAATTCTACTTCTGATTTGTGAGTTTGTGATACGTCTGTCCCATAACAAGAAACTCCAGTAACTAGAAAATAATTTGATTTATTACTAGGAGTACTTTGATGTACTTTTTCTGAAGTTATCCAGGTATATCATGCGTTTAGGCGGGAAGTAATTCACCTGTTCATCTTCTATTCAGGAGGCTGTGTATTTAGTTCAGAGGTGGACGTGTTAACCAGAGAAATTGAAGTAAAATGTTTAACCTTAGAATTACAAAAGAATGAGAGTTAAGGGAAGGCTAAGATGGTCTAAATGATTCTTAAGCAGGCTAATTTTGTAAGCTGACATATCTCCAATCTGATAGCACTGGAGGCTCGGAAAACATATATAGCTTTACATAACATCAGTTTTGATGTATTTTATATTGCTCAACATTGCTTTTTATTTCAAAATTAAATGCAATAAAAATGTATTTTAACACTTGTACTCTATTTCTACTACTGGACTGTAGTCCTTAGAACTTACATCACAGAACAACGTGGGCTGGATATGACCTCTGGGGACCATCTAGTCTATCCCCTGCTAAAAGTAGGGTTAAATAGATCAGATTGCTCAAGACATGTCCAGTTCAGTTTTCAGTACTTCCAAGAGTAGGGATGCCAGTTATATCACCTGTAGCATTGTTTGACTACTCTTCTGGCTAATTTGTTCTTTCCTTGGATAACAGTAAGATTTTTCTGTAGACTTCTCAAGTCTAAACAAAATCCATTTTGATTGATTCCTCCTTCCCCCCCCCCTCCCCCCCCTCCTTCATATCAGATTTCCCTAGTATCTACAAAGATACTATACAAATTCTATTCTACTGGTAGCAAATGCTTGAATGCCAGAAACAATTTTAAGTGGAAAGGATAGAGATGCTCTCTGTGGATCCATTAGAAATATCAGATTATGGCATAAAAGCATACAAAACAGGTAGGTAAGAGGTCCCAAACTATTGATATATGTTTGTTTATAATAGATTTATTGAAAATATGGTTAAAAAAAATGCTCATGTAGATTCCGTGCTTTTGGGTCCCATACCTTTTATACCTTTTCTGTGATACTTGGTCAGCTGTTTTCATCAGAATATTTTAGGTTTTTTTGAAGTAGTTAAATTGTGTTTCAGCTATGGCAGTTCAGAGGATCCATCAATGTGATGCGCTTCAGACAGCACCCTGTAATTGAATCATAGAATGGCTTGGGACATTAAAGATCTAGTTTTGCCCTTCCTGCTGCTGGCAGGGTTGCTAGCCACTAAATCAGGCACTAGATCAAGTTTGAAAAGTAGGCCCACAAGAAACTAATGAGGTTCAACAAGGCCAAATGCAAGGTGTTGCACTTGGATTTGGGCAATCCCAGATGTATGTACAGACTGGGAGAAAACATTGAAAGCAGCCATGCCAAGAAGGACTTAAGGGTCCTGGTAGATGAAAAACTTAATATGAGCTAACAGTGTGTGCTTGCAGCCCAGAAGGCCAACAGTATCTTGGGCTACATCAAAAGAGGGGGTGGGCAGGGAGGCACTGTACACTTTTGTTCTGCCCTTGTGAGGTCCTATCTGGAGTATTGCATCCAGGTCTGAGGGTCTCAGCACAAAAAGATGTGGAGCTTTTGAAGTGAGTCCAGAGGCCATGAAGATGATCAAAGGGCTGGAGCACCTCTCCTATGAAGACAGGCTTACAGAGCTTGGCTTGTTTAGCCTGAAGAAGAGAAAGCTCAAGGGAGCCTTCCAAGAGAGCAATTGCAGCCTTCCTGTGTTTAAAGGAATCTTATAACCAGGAGGGAAATCAACTTTTTACATGAGTAGATGGTGATAGGAAGAGAGAACGGTTTTAAACTAAACTAAGGGAGATTTAGATTGGATATCAAGGAGAAATTTTTCACTCCATGGGAGGTGAGATGCTGCAAAAGATTGCCCTGAGAAGCTGTTCAAGGCCAGGCTGGGTGGCAACCCTGCACATGTCGGGGAACTGAGACAAGATAGTCTTTAAGGTTTCTTTCAACCTAAGCTATTCTATGATTCTCTGTTTCCGTAAGGTAATCAGTTACTCATTTGCTGTCCTGCAAGACTTACATCATTGTCTCCCAAACTGAGGGAAATGAGTGAGATTTTATCTAGTACATTCAACCTGGAATAGTATACATAGATTACATAGAATTTTCCTTGTTGTAACCTTATAAATACTCCAATATGAATCTTGTCTCTCAGTTGAATAGGGAAATGATTTAGGTTAGCATGTTTGATTTAAGCCATAATTTTTGTTTACTGTTGTCAGGTCAGTCTTTTTGCAATTTTGTTGAACTCTCTTTCCTTGAAAATTGCATAGAAGCAAGACAACTGTAACTTCTGAATTCAGGAAGTGAATAGATTTTGCATCATTTCTGTGTTATGTTTTCCACATCCTAGCCTTAATGTGTTTAGATCATTCTTCTTCTGATAACTTCCAGTGTGTCAACTGCATTGTTAACTAAGATTCATAAATTTCAGAGTAGTATTCTGTATCTTGGGAAGTCAGGAGAAAAAAGAAAAAAAAAAAGTGATAGAAATGGAGAGAAATGGAGTGGAGATTAATCACTGGAGATTAAGTGTCCAAAAGCTGGAACAGTACTGTGATGACGTGTCATACTTTTTTTTCTTTAAACACACTTATTTGACTTAGCTGTCATAGACTTAGCTTTGTTGGCTGCTGCTAACTACTAAAACATGTATTTTTTAGTATATAAAATTTACATTTACTGTAATGCATTCCTTTCAACTATATGGCAAAGATTAAATATGCATTTCAATTACTTTCAAGATATTTTATACATGGGTGACATCACATAGTTATCTAGGTACTGTAATATTCTAAGCACTTCAATTAAATATTGAATGTGTTTGAATTATAATATGAAAAAAAGATCAGTGCTTTCTGCTTGAAAATCTTTTGAGCTGTGTGTGAGCATGTAACATCAATTCTAATGTTTTCAACTACTTTGACTTTTCAAAAATTTAAACAAAGCATTAGCCATTTGGAGTATGTTTCTATGATGAGCAGGCTTTGAAGCAATCTTTGTTCAAAACTAAGGTAAAGGTGCCCCTATTACTTTTCCCATTATACATAGAATTTCTTATTAGAACTGGTGTTCTCTAATTTGACATAGAGTAGCAGTAGCATGATGGTTTGTTTTGCTTTCAGCTGTTTAATCTTTAATTTTGTACATAGTCCTAAATTTAAAGCAAATCTTCTACTATTGAGACACTTTTCGTCTCTTGAATGCTCTAAAAATACCCTTAAAGAGCTCTTAATCATTATTTAATCCCTCTAAGCTCTCTTTACTATCCAGCCATTAAAGATTCTAGAACTCCTAGTTAGCCAAATGCTATTTATGTGAACCCAAATCTGTTACACTTAGGTGGCTGGTGGGTGAAACCTGTGTTGTTTTGTCTACTTGTACCATTCCAGTTTCTTGATTTAACTCATCCCATCATCTTTTGTCTTCTACTGCTCCTGAGTTGGCAAGGAAAAGAAGAAAGTTAATAAAGTAATCAGGATAATAATCCAAGGATGAGAGGGGTTTCTTCTATGTACTTACTGAAGAAATGGCTAAGTAGAGGGTTTGGAAATTATCATAGATTATTGCTATTTTAATAACTTTTAAGCCCAAAGAGTTAAGTGGCCTGTAGGGGTAATCACAAAATAAGTAATCAGTAATAATAATGGCAGTTTATTTAATAACAGTCACAGTGCATCACAGGTTGTTTATGTTATGGGCTGAAGCTTATCTGAATCTTTTCAGTAATGTCTAGTGACAGGACAAGAGGTAAAGACAAGAGTGGGAACAAACTTGAACACAGAAGGCTTGGTGTGAACACTAGGAAGCACTTCTGTGCTGTGTGGGTGACAGAGCATTGGATAAACTGTGGAGTCTCTGTCTGTGGAAATACTCAGAAGTTGTCTGGGTGCGGTCCTAGTCAACTGCTGTAGGTGCCCCTGCTTGAGCTGGGGCTTGGACCAGGAGACCTCCAGAAGTCCCTTCCAGCTTTAACCCTTTTGTGAAAATAATGCAGGAAGCATCACAAACATGTATACCAAAAAAATGTGTAGCATGGATGTAATGCACAGAGAACAGAAACAATTCCCTGTAAATATCGTTTACTCTGTTAATCTAAGTAGCTGTTTCCAGTGACTATAATACTTTAACTTTCCATTTTATATTTTGATCTACTGAGTGATGAAATGAGTGGTGTTCCCCAGGGGTCAATATTGAGGTCAGTCTAGTTTAATATCGTTGTTGATGATCTGGACCAGAGGATTGAATCCACCCTCAGTAGGTTTGGAGATGACACAAGGATGGGAGGAAGTGCTGATATGTCTTGAGAGTAGGAGGGCTCTACAGAGAAATCTGGATAGGCTGTAGGTTGAGATCAACTGTATGAAGTTCAGCAACATCATTGAAGAGCAAGTGCCAGGTCCTGCACTTCAGTCACAACTCCAAGCATCACTACAGGCTTAGGACAGAGTGGCTGGAGAGCTGTGTGGAGAAAAAGGATCTGGGGGTTTTAGCTGACATCTTGAGCCATCAGTATGTCCAGGGGGCCCAGAAGGTCAGCAGGATCCTGGCTTGTATTGAAAATGGAGTAGCCAACAGGACTGAGGAGGTGATCGTCCCTCTGTACTTAGCGCTGATGAGGCTGCACCTCATATACTGTGATCAGTTTTGAAGACAGAAGTACAAGAATGACACTGAAGTCCTGGAGCATATGCAAAGAAGGGCAATGAAGCTGGTGAAGGGTCTGGAGCACAAGTCTTGTTAGGAACAGCTGAGAGAACTGGGATTGTTTAGTCTGGAGAAGAGGAGGCTCAGGGGAGACCCTACTGCCCTCTACAGCTCCCTGAAAGGAGGTAGTACTGAGGAGGGGATTGGCCTCTTCTTCCACCTAACTAGCCATAGGACAAGGGGTAATGGCCTTAAGTTGAGCCAGGGGCAGTTCCGACTGGGTTTTTTTTTCTGACCAGTTTTTGTTTTCAACTGCTTTTTCCGGGGCTATTAATCTGAACAAAAATATCCAGTCGCAATTTTTTAACTAAAGCAGTAGACTACGTCCTATGAGAAATGCAAGAACTGAAAAAGAAGCACTATATAAAGAATTCGGTATACTTTGCAATACTGATGATAGCCCTGGAAATGCATACAGATATCTAACTTCTTTTCATTGTTTCTCATGCTCTGTGCCTTCGTGTACAAGCACTTCAGAGCAGCAACCCAGCCCAGTAGGGGTGTAAGTGGTTTATCTATACTGGTAACTTGTAGGACTTTCTTGCTTACATGCAAATGCTTGAGGTTGTACCACTTAAGCCCTGTTTTGTTGATTACATGTTGCCTTTCATTCATCTCACCGCAGGCCCTTTGTTCAGTCCACCACCTTCTTACAAAACTGCTGGTAACTCTGGCCACTTTTTCCACTTACAGAATCTCTGGTTGAAAGATTAGTCTGGTAATAGAATTAAAGTAACTGATGAGTTGCTAGATTTGTTTTCTGTAAGTGTTGTACCTGCTAATATTATTTCAGTAAAACACCTCTTCAGGAGTTTTGTTTTGTCCTATTGTTTGTGAAGGTAATCTTATTGCTGATGTGTATTGATATGTAGGCCAGATGTGTAATATTGATATATTGCCTAGCAGGAGCAAATGCAGTTTTGAAGTGTTTGCAGATAAAATTAGTAGGTAGATGAAAATGAAAGAATTATGACAGTCATTCAGCCGAAGTGTCAATGTGCTTGTTCCCTGTGATCTTCTGGAAATGTGGAATTTCATTATGAAATTGTTGACAAGTTGTTGACTTTGTTAACAAGTATTTTTCTTAGATGCTTAATTAATATGATAGTACTGACATCGTTTTTGATTTTTATTACTGTGTTTTTGGTGGAGTTGGCAACAGTAACCATTTCCACTGATCCCTTCCAGTGTGTGTATATCTGTGCTTCCTCTTGCTATTACTCTGCTATTGTAGCATTATGCTGATGTAAAGTATATGTGAACACACAGTATCATTTTATATTCTTTATTCTGTGCCAGTCAGTTAATCACCACTCATCCCATAGATCCTTAAAAAGATTAAAAGATTAATGAAATCCATGTTGTTAACTGAAATATTTAGCAACTCATCCTTATAGCAGCAGTGTTCATCTGCTTGCTTTGGTGTAAGAATCTTAAGGCAAGCAATCAAACAGTGTTTAGTAAGAAATTGGTGTTAGAACATGGAAATATGTTAATATTCTACAAGTACTTACAATATTACCTTTTGTCACTGTGAATAGCATGTATAAACTTCCTACTTTACAGCTAATAACTACAGTTGGCTCCTTGTATTCATTCAGCATCTCTTGTTTGAAGGCTGTTATTCATAAAACATTTGTTTACACAAATATTAAAAAGGAATGCTTATCTAAAACTCTAGGGTATTATTAATACTTGTTTCAATTTATACTATTGGTCAGGAAACAAGTGTTCTGGATTACTTGTTGGATTATTTGTTCTAAGAAGCTTTCCTTTGCTGTGAAAACACATTATATAGCTAGAAATTCTTCATAAATGTACTGATGATTCATCATTATAAATGCTTAAGATATGCAGATAAGCTTTTTATTCTGACCATTAAAAGCATATCATTACTGCATGTTATTACAAGGTCTTGTTCACTTTACCTTCTGGTTTATTTAGCCTTCAAGAGAAGAAAAAAGAAATTTCCTACCACACTTAAAAGTAAATAACACATTCCTATTTTCTGCCTTGCTGCATTATTTTGTGTAGACAATAAAGCATATGTACATACGTAGCTGAACAAAACTTTTGAAAACTCTAGCAGCTTAAAAAATAAGTTAGTTCAGCATGAAGTAGTCCAGTAGCAAAATAAATAGTAACCATTAATATGACACTTTTTAACAATCTTGTTTGATTAGTAATTGATAAGAGTTAGACTACTCAACCATTTCGTCTTGATATTTCAAGTCTAGAAAACAGAAGGAAATCCCATTGAATCTGAGTGTATAAAAAGTGCAAGAGAACTTAACAGACAATGAGAAATACAGAATATGCAGGAAAGGGGTAATTTTCCTCATAAGACCTTTGCTTGTATTCTGTCTGCTAGACTGAAGAACTAGTAATCTCATCACATTTAGCAGCTGGGCTTGGGCAATGTATTTTTCTCACTTGGAGGGGTTAATTAGCTTTCTTTCAAAATGTGCCCTATGTAGCTTCCATCCACATGATACAGCAGGCTCTGGCTATACAAAGCAAATTCATTAACAGGTGGGTGTGTCCAACTCTTTAATTAGCCAGAATAAAAAGAATCTTTATCAAACAAGCATCTGTTACTTGTGATACACCTGACTGCCATTAGGCTAGGATGGTATCTTTTCTGATGAAATATACAGTACTGTTGCTTATATGTAGCGGAGGTGAGAAATGAAGAGACCTAATCTAGATAATCAAAATGTGTTCAAGGAACACTAATGCAATATAAAACAAATATGTTGGGTGACTCAGGAACATGTTAGAAAAACTAATTGTGAATAGGAAGACAATAAAAGTTTACTTTCATACTTTCTATGTGGCATCTGCAAGAATAAGTCTGTAAGGTATAATATGTCATAGTGAAGAACTGTATTTAGATTGTATTTAGATGTTGCTCAGAGCCCTGTCCAGCCTGACCTTCAATGTCTCCAAGGACAGGGCTTCCACCACATCTCCAGGCAATCTGTTGCGATGCCTCAACACCCTCCCTGAAGAAGACTTTTTTCTGGAAAATTCTACCCAAACTAAATCTTCCCTTTTTAAGTTAGAAACCATTTCTCTTTGTCCTATCACAACAGATTCTGTCCTCTTCTTTCTTGTAGCTTTCCTTTAGATACTGAAAGGCCATTATCAGGTCTACCCAGAGTCTTCTCCAGTCTGAGCAGCCCCAGCTCTCTCAGCCTGTCCTCACAGGGGAGGTGTTCCATCCCTTTGATCATTTTTGTGGCCTTCTTCTGGGTGTGGTCCAACAGGTCTTTGTCTCTCCTGGACAGATGACTCCACACCTGGATGCAGATCTCCAGGTGTGATCTCACCAGTGCAGAGTAGAGGGGAAGGATCACTTCACTCCCTTGACCTGCTGGCCACACTTCTTTTGTGCAGCCCAGGCTGTAGTTGGCTTTCTGAGCTGTGAGGGCATGTTGCTGGCTGGTGTCCAGCTTGCCACCAGTACTCCCAAGTCCTTTTCGGTGGGGCTGTGCTCAATCCTTTTGTCATGCTCCAATTTATAGGAGGGAGAGGAGGTTATTTTAATATATGTATACCCAACAGCGAGATTAAGACACAACGGGTCAAATGTTAGCCCGACCACTTTATTACAAATCGTAGTTGCTTAGGGATATGGAGAAGGGAAGATGGGCGATAGAAAGGAGATAAAAGCAAGGGGTTTGTAGAGAGCAAGAGAGAGATAGTCACCACCACGTGTCCAACGTCATTCGTAGTAGGTCCATTGATCTCAGGAACTTGTCCAGTCACCACGGGGGATGGGAGGAAGCCAGGAGGCTTTGCAGCAGGCAGGCCCCGGGTGGGGGGGGCAGGGGGGGGAGGGGTGTTCTTCCAAACAGGTTTTTCCCCTCTTTGGGAGTTCTTCTCCAAAGTCCTTAGTTTAGTGAGGGCCTTTTATCCCCCATTTCTCAGTTGTTTTTTCCTCTACTTTCTCTCTGTTGGTGTGACATACCTGGCCCAATAGATAAGCCAGCAGGGAGTGGTGCCTTCATTGCCGTGCACAAGCATTATCACCTTTTGCAGTGGTCAGCTCCTTCAAGCTGCACCTCCAAAAGAGACTGCTTGTCCCCCGATTCTGCTTATCTTTACAATCATAAGCAGAGGTATTGTGGCGCGGTGACACCCATCATTCGCCCCCCTAGATAATTCGCAGTTGTCAGCTAGACTTTTATCACCAGCAGGGCCTCACAAAGTAAGCTTTGAGACAGAAAAGAAAAACGGTTTTATCTTTCACAGCTTTTCATCCCCCAGTAGAAGTGTACTGTGACACTGAGGTAGAGCAGCAAATCACATTGTATGGGCTTAATGCTTAAATGCATAGCTGGCACCAAACTGGCAGCGTGAAGATTAAATGAACTCAGTCACCAGTGCACTATGATCACCGCCTCTGGCTCAACCTAAGGCCATTACCCCTTGTCCTATGGCTAGTTAGGTGGAAGAAGAGGCCAATCCCCTCCTCAGTACTACCTCCTTTCAGGGAGCTGTAGAGGGCAGTAGGGTCTCCCCTGAGCCTCCTCTTCTCCAGACTAAACAATCCCAGTTCTCTCAGCTGTTCCTAACAAGACTTGTGCTCCAGACTCTTCACCAGCTTCATTGCCCTTCTTTGGATATGCTCCAGGACCTCAGTGTCATTCTCGTACTTCTGTCTTCAAAACAGAACACAGTACTTGAGGTGCAGCCTCACCAGTGCCAAGTATAGATTGATGAGACGACAAAATCTGAAGTTTATCAGGTCAGTGTAGCAGTGCTGTCTGTATTGTGGGTTGTCCAAGGACAGGCCATGGGATTCCCAGACATGTCTTCAGTTCTCCATTGGAGTTCTCTCACACAAAGCTCTCGATTTACTCTCATGTGTCCCTATAATGTCTTATATATTATTACTGTGGACACTGTCACTTACAGGACTGGGTTCGAAGTACCTGATTCTTGGCTACCCTGTTCAGCATCCTTCAGTGCCTGACAGCAGGCTGTCATCTGGCACTGGCACTTGTGGTCTGCCTGTCTCACAGCTTCTCCACAGAAACTGATGACTGACTTACAATCTGGATATCCTCTGTTCTTGTCACAAAGCTGCTCTTTTTCTGCACTAATGTCAACTAGACACTCTCCCTAACTAGTGCTGCAAAGACAAGAACGTATGATATTCCATTCTTAGATTGAAGAACCCCAATCTGGTATTTTGAGCATCTTGAATTGCAGTTGTAATGATCAAGAACTGTGTCTGAGATGTGGTGTGGTAATTAACATAGATGAGGCAATATGGATATCTGACTGTAGTTAGCATGCTTCCAGTGATTGATATGTTTGTATACTGTAACTGGGAAAACAGCATGTAATTACAAGTAAAGCTAACGGGTGTTAGGAAATAATGCAGTTTAGTTCTTTTTGATTGATCACTTTTTCTTCCTAATGGAGATGCAAAATAGTATTTTTTTCTCTAAATAATTTCAATACAAAAAAAAAAAAGTTTTTGCTAATAGTCAACTTTGCTTTCTAAGCAGTAAGTAAGATATATAAGTAAGTAGTAAGAATATTTCTTTACAAAAATCTTTGGCTTTAGTATTTGAAAGATCATCTGCAAGGGGATTAAATGCAAACTGAAGCTCACAATTTCCTGTAACAGCTAGTTTCATTGTTTTTCTTCTTTTAAGAGTTTCAAACTTATTACCTAGGTTTTTTTTTTCTTATTTGCAGTGGCTTTATGCTGAGCAAGAACTGATTAAAACTTGCCTTGTTCAATTTAGAAAATGGTTACATTGTCTAAGCAAAAGTTAAGTAAAATGTTAGAGCTAAAATACTAGTATTCCACTGGGAATGTTATTGTTACAACAATTTTTATGTTTTAGTAACCCCCAAAAACACTCACTATCCTATTGTGCTGTGCTATGACTCTCTTCAAAAGGTATGATGATCAGTGTTATGTATATTATTGCCATAGATAATTGTAGGCATATGTATATAAAACATAAGTTCTCTTTTTGCCTTTGTTTGCAAAAAGTAGTTTTCTAACTCTCTAACTCAGTTTATTTACAATGTGGAGAAGTTTGATTTTGTGTACCTACAACTCATTTTAAAAAATGATCGCATTAGAAAACAGAATTTTCTTCCAGGACTGTATTACTGGAAATTGACTGTTCTTGTTAATATTATTCAGTTAAAATAGACTGATACGTGAAATGCAATGGTGTTCTTCAAATTAAATAATTTTATTTTGGATTTTATGTTGTGTTTTCTACAAACACACACAAAAAAGGGATGGAATTTGCTCTTTCACGGTAAATGCATTTATCCTGAGGACACCCATTTTTAATTAGAATTTTAAGTCCTTATTTAATTAGGATTTTTATCATTTCAGTAGTCATCTGTGAAGTCTGGTTTCTTTCTGTACTCTAATTTTTGTCAGGTGTGCTGTAAAAAAATATAGAGGTCAGTCATTCAGTCATCATAATAACTTTGAGAGCTTATTGATTTGCCTCAGACAAGTTTGATCATCAGTTTTTCCGTCAGAATATTTCAAAAACAGTTAAATCTCTCATGTACCATAGGCATGGATCCACAAAGTTTAAGCCAGTGTTGTTCCCAACTGGCAAGGTCCTACCTCTGTCCCTTACCCCATGCCAAATTTATATGCCTCTTTCTTGCGCAAACTAATTTGCATGCACAGTGAGTCAGGAGGAGGGACTGCAGAAACCTGGCTTTAAATCAGGTTAAGCTACTTTGGAACACAGCTTTGAAAGGAAGAAGGAAGGTCTATTATTGCAGCTGGTTCAGTAGTCAAGCAAGGAGAATATTGAATTTTCTGATGAGTTTTCTAGGTTTAGTTGTGCAATAACAAGTTCTTCCTCCTATGACTTAGTATGCCCCTGAGTCATTACATTTTCAGTGATGGTTTTGTTTCAGAAAATATTATAGGTCTTCTTTTTTTTTTTTTTTTTTTTTTTGGAGGGAGTTCTTTGTTTGGGGGAGATTAAATGATACTTTCTTCCCTGCTAGCCATCTGTATCTAGACTTTTCATAGGAACTTACTTCAGTGTGGATTGTAATAGTACTAATTTTTAGTGATACTGGTCCTCAGCTTGACAAAATGTGCTGGTACTAATATAGATGAATAGAGATTAAGGCAAGTCAGATTTTGGATAGCATTTAGGTTAGGCACTACTACTGTGTATTTGTTCACTATAATCCTTCACAGAAGTACACAGGCTTCTGTTCTGAAGGTATTAGGCAATGAAGTAACTGCCTCAAATGGTTATTATTCATACTGGTTAATAACCCACTGCAGTTATTTTATTTTTTTAATCTACTTCCTGATTTTCGTTTAATGTTGGTTTGCCTTCCAGTCCATTGTATTGCTATTTCTGCTACACAAAATTGAAGAATCCCATAGTTCCCTGTATATTTCCTAAAGCCTTCCCCAGTTGTCTTTTTGATAATAAGTTTTCTTTGTAAGGCATTTTCTTGGTCTCTCACAATTTTTGTGTTGAATCCAGATTCCAGTTGTTCCTTTTAAAATGTCGGTGTCAAAGTTCTTGCTGCTTTTCTACTACTTATGTACCTCTGTATGGTTTTGTTGGCAATGAGTTTCTTCTTCTCATAATTACAACTACAATGATTGATTTAATACTTTCTACTGAAGGTTATTTGAGTTCTTTTTCACTGTGACTCATTACATGCTTTTCAGAGTCTTTCCGGATTATATCCCTTCACTCTGTAGTCTGTTGGTTTAGCTTTGAATTTCATACAGACTTTTTAATGTAATTTAGAAAGACAGAAAAGGAAAAGATTTGAATATTGACCAGCTATCTACAAGTCTAGAGAAGACTTTGCTTACTGCTGAGTTGTCCCAAAGTGACAAAACGCAGATATCTAAGTGAGATATTTCTGCATATGTAAATAAAAGACGTTTTGAACATAAGTAAGATGATACTAAGATAAAAAAAACATTTGCAGTATCTTGTATGCTAGTTGGGAAAAATCCTTTTAGCTAACACCAAGGTTGATACTATGATTCTATGATCCGAATAGGGTAACAAAACCCCCAAATTGATGTGCTATACTAAGTGCCAAAATAATAAAATAAATAGACACACTAACCTTTTAATTTTGCTTCTTAATTTTACACAGAGACCACGATGCAGACATCAGAAGCTGGGTCGGATACAGGTTCAACTGTGACTTTACAGACATCTGTGGCTGGCCAGGCAGCAGTGCCCACGCAGGTAGTACAGCAAGTACCAGTTCAGCAACAGGTAGGTGGCTATGAGCTGTGGGAAGATTAAAAAAAAATCAGGAGGGGTAGTTCTTCACAGTGTAGTGAAGAACATGATATTGTAGAAGGCTGCTAAGTGAACTGTTTTGCCCTGCTTTAATGTTTTTATTTTGCTGGAATTAAAATAGCTACCTAGGAAGGCAAGCTGTTTTTAGGGTCTGTTCTTTATGCTAAGGCATCTGGCAAGCACCAGTAATACTCCGTGTGATTCTGCCAGTAGATTATTCTATACTTTATGGAATAACTAATAGAAATCAAATTTATATTACTGAATATTTACATTTATGCCTTTATATAATACATTTATGATACTGCTGCTTATATGATTTCTTCTTTAATTTGCAGTTCCAAGCAAGTGCAATATAAATGTAAAAAATGCTTGATTCACTGCAGATCTTTACACATTGTCATGAAAGTATTTGTGATAAGGCAATATGTAATTCATTATGTGCATGTGCCAGAAAAGTAGGAAGACTTGTGTAACAGCCAGCACAGTTCATGTCTCTCTCATATGAGGTGGTCAGTCACTTACACAGTGCCCACAGGCTCGATGAGAATGGGAGGGAAAAAGGAAAACTAGAAGTTTGAAAGTAGGGACTAAATATGAAAGCCATGACTGTTGTCCAAGATTTTTCCTGATTACACAGAAATTAGCTGTCCATGTGACAGGTAATCTGAGTGATATCTGATACTGGTTTTCATCGAAAGTTGACTTGACAATTTCAGAATCACTAACATGGAAACAGGAAGTAATTTATTAAATATTGTAATCTGTTCTCTAAATTATTTTTTCAACGTTTTATCAAGTACAATTCTAAAATACTACTCTCATAAACATTGATTCGAATAAAGACCTTTTGATAGTATGTCAGTCTTTATTTGATGCCCTCTGGATGCTTGAGCTCAGTAACCTCTTCAGGAGATTTTGTCTGGTTAGTTATTTTTTAAGCTCTGTAAACTATAGGATATTTTTTCCTTATGAAACATGATCTATATAATCTGTCATATTTTTTATGTTCATGTATTATGACAGATCTTTACTGAATGTAATTAATGTGATTTGCTGTTCGTTACTTCTGTATTTCAGCTTTTCAGATAAGACATGGCTATACAGAGTGATACAGACTTGCCTAATAAATCAAATATGTTACCTTTATGGTGATCTAATTCACATATTGGATTTGATCCATTTATAGGTCTGATCAGTGTGATGGAATATCACTAACCAGTTAGTGGCATATAAGACACTTCCTTAGTTCTAATCACTGTACTAATTGAGCTGTAAAGATGGGATCTTCTATGCATTTCTCTATTATCAGCTAAAGAATGAGTTTGGCTTTGACGTTTATAGACCTTGCTTGTGCAAAATTACTACTTTCCTGAAAACTTGTAGAATATATTTGGCTCTATCTTTTTCCCACATTATTAATGCATTTAGCTATATCATCTACTCTCTATTGGATGTTATTCCAATTTATCAGTGTAATACTCACATCAAAATACAGAAGTCAAGGGGTGGATTAGGTTTTTTTCCTTGCTTGATTAGGCCTTAGATTTATTCTTATTGCAGTATGCAAGTTTGTAAAACTGACAGTTGCTACAGCTCCTTCATTTAGTACTACTGCTTCAGAGTATTCCCTTTTAATTCCATGTTCCATTGGTATTTTGTATTGTTTTTCATTGTGTTTATGTTAAATTATATTTTTTTTAGAAGTCTAACAGTCAGAATCAACATAGTGTTTCAAAAAAGAAAGCTGAATGGATCATCTGAGCCAAGAAAGAGAGTTTCTTGCAAAATATTGCAGGGATCAAAGAGTAAATGAGCATGTGGAACAGTCAATGCAAACTGTATTGCAATAATTAAAACATGGCATGTGGGAGATATCTGTTTAGAGAGAAAGAAAATAAAATTGCTGATGTTTTCTCAGTAAATCTGTAATCTAAAAGATATGTATGTGTGGTGAGGGTAAAAGGAAGGGTGAGGATGTGAATGTGGTATGCCATTAGAAAATGTGAAGTTATAGGGTTAAAAAAAAAAAAAGGAACATCAAACACTGAAACAATCACTTTGTTGGAGAAGTTGTAGATGTGATCTATGCTAAAGAATTTTCTATGTATGAGTTGCATTTGCCAAGAATTAATATTTAGCTTTATGTATATTCATTAAGAGCAAGCCACTGTGCCTAAAGAAAATAAGGAGGGAAAATGCTGGTTTCAAAAATCATTCTTCTGATGGGAGACAGAGGCTTCGTTATTTCTACATATTCAGTTACAAATGTTGAGAATGCAATGGAAGGTTTTAGGTGAATAACATATAAGGTATACATTTTTTTTTTCCTATGGCTTATATAAGACATACTTGATAATAATACAGTCAGCTGTATTCACAATACATGTGCATGAATATTCACATTCAGATTATATTCTTAAATGAATGTTATTTACTAAAATAATAGGTCATTTTTGGAATTTTACTTTGTTCTAGATACTGTAATGTGCAGTTGTCTATCTACAACAGTGTGGTGGTTTCTGAAACTTCTGTATTTTCACTTGTATTTTTATTTATTAACAGTTCTTAATTTATAAGGTCATTTTAGAATTTGAAATTACTGTCACAGTACCAGTGTGTTTTTTTCAATGCTCAGAAGATACCATAGAACCATAGAATCATAGAATTACTGGAGTTGGATTCCATCCTAAAAGGTCATCTAGTACAACTCCTTTCCAATGAACAGGAGCACATGCATCTAAATTAGGCTGCTCAAAGCCCTGTCCAGCCTGACCTTGGGTGTCTCCAAGGACAGGACATCCACCACCTCTCTTGGCAACCTGATCCAATACCTCACAACCCGTATCATAAACAACTTTTTTTTCTATCCAACCTGTCTCCCCTCTTTCAATTTGAAACCATTTTCCCCTTGTCTTATCACAACAGACCCTGCAAAAGAGCCCGTTCTCTCCTTTCTTGTTGCTCTGAAAGGCTGTTATCAGGTCTACCTGGAGCTTTCTCCAGGCTGAACAGCCCCAGCTCTCTCAGCCTGTCCTCATAGGGTAGGTGTTCCATCCCTTCGGTCATTTTTGAGGCCTTCTTCTGGGAGAGTAATCACTCCTGGACAGATGACTCCACAGCTGGATGCAGATCTCCAGGCGTGATCTCATTAGTGCAGAGTAGAGGTGAAGGATCACTCCCTTGACCTGCTGGCCACACTTCTTTTGTGCAGCCCAGGCTGTAGTTGGCTTTCTGAGCTGTGGGGGCACATTGCTGGCTGGTGTCCAGCTTGCCATCCACCAGTACCCCTAGGCCCTTTTCAGCAGGTCTGTGGTCCATCCCTACATCCCCCAGCTTGTACTGATAGTGGGAGTTGCTGCGACCTGAGTGTGAGACCTTGCACTTTGTTGAACCTCATGAACTTCACCTGGGCCCACTGCTCAAGCCTGTCTTGGTCTGGATGGCATCCCATCCCTCACATATGTCAACCACACCACACAGTTTGTTGTCATCTGCAAACTTGCTGAGGGTACACTCAATCTCCCTGTCGATGTCATTGATTAAGATACTAAAGGGCGTTGGTAGTGATTCCTGAGGACACCACTCTTCAAATTCTGCTGTATGTATCTATGCTATATTTTTTTGCAAATATAAAATTTTGGCCCATAATAGGAGCCACTGCATAAGGATGGAATAAGAACATTTCTCCTCTACAGCTATATTGAATCATTGTGTCTTTTGAGCAGAAGAGTACCTCCTGATATTTTCAGCTAACACAAATCCCTAATTTTCACATGGCTAGTATAAATATGGATCTCATAAAACCCTACTATGGAACTCCACAGCAGAAAAAAATAAAAATTCAATTACTGAAAATCTCAGATTACATTTTACTCAATACTGCAGTGGCGGTGGTTGGTTTTGTGCTGCACAGAAACAGTCACTGTTAAACTATGATGGAGGAGATTGGTGACTGAACAAAAATGTATACATGCAAGCAAAAAGTATCAAGAGTAAGACCGAAGTGTTGAGAGTGTAATTAAATTGTCTTAATAGTTGAAGGAATTTTCTCAGTTTGCTTCCTCAAATAGGGGGATTTTTCATTAACATATCATTGTTTTTTTGACAGGCGCTTTAGCACAGAACAGCAAACTTCTAAAGATTAAAAATTAACTGCACTTTGTATTTTAAGCCACGAAGAGTAGAAGGATTGAAGAAATAAAACAAAAATAATCATATAGTCAGTTTTATAAAAATATATCAATGCATCTAAAGTTGAACAAAGCAATTATTGTAGTCAGCATGCACTGTGGCCATCACCTCATGAAGTAATTGTTTCATTAAACTGGAGATGTAGACTTCTGCTAATCAAAATTAGTCTTAATGCAAAATCATGCTCAGCATAAGAGAAACATAATCACAAGCTCTCATTAAGCATTATATACATATCAATGTGCTTAGAATATTACAGCATATGCTATTTATATTTTGTTTGCCAAAAGAATTCCAGACTAATGAGAGTACAAAAATTATTTTTATAGCTAAGGATAGAAAATAATGCATATGTAAGTGTTTGCACAGACACTGTGAATATGTTCTCTTTACAGTGAGGTTTAAAATTCTTTATATATTTCACTCTGATTTTCTATTCTTTGTTTACTAGTGCTTTGAACATCAGCACTTTATCAAAATTCTCTCTTGAATTTCCTTTACTCTTATAAGTATTTTCTGCATTTCAGAGTGCTTTTGTTCACTTTCTTTTTTGACAAATTCTTGTAGATACAACATAAGTTAGTCACTCATTTGTTCCTTTCAGAATTCATAATTAAGAATATAATTTATTTTTCTTCAACTAGTAATTATAACACATGCATATTGAAATAAGTTTTCATTTTTCTCTTGTTCTCCTGGACCATTTCAGCTGCTTACTTCTAATCCTGTTCCAGTTATTTCAGGCTAGAATCACTGAAGCAAGAGGAATGAAAGATCCTCTGTTTGGCCTTATTTAACCCATTATTTCCTATGCCATCCAGTTAATATTCTCTTCTCTAGCTGACAGTAACAACAATTCTGATAACTGAATCATCAGTCCACCCCAAGAACACAGAATTATTAAATATGAGCATTGATACTTAGTAATAAATATTTCATAACTATTTCATTGTGTTTTCAATCTGAAACAATTAAATTCTTAGAGGAGTTTTGCGGGTATGTGTTGTCTTTTTCTTTTTTTTTTTTTTTAGTACAAGAGAGGCATTTTCATTTAGGTAACAGTTAAATGTTCTCTCTGTCATTCTTGTTTTCTGCACGTAATAAAATGTGCAGAAAAAATGATAAATAGAAGAAAACATTTTTTTTTTTGCAGTTTACATAAACAATGATTTTTTTTTCCTGTGGTGTTTAGTTTCCTGCTAGATAAATTCTCCTAAAATACTTTTATATATGTATGCACTTGATTTTTTCCCTCCCTGAAGATGAATGAAAAAATAATAATAATCCAAAGGCGCTTAAATTAATTTAAGTAACTGAAGAAAAAAAAAAATAGAAGAAAAGTGCCTAGATCCACAAAGGAAAGTAAGATGTTTTGATTAGGACTGTATTTCAACCATTCCGTAATACTGACTGAAAAAAAAATATTTTATTGGTCTAAGCAGGTAATATTAATAATGGTAGTATTTGCATATTAGGCTAATAGATAGTGTATTTTTAAAAAAAGTTTGTAATAATTCAATTTTAAAAACATTTTTTATATATTTTCTTCTATAACTCTTTGAATAGTTGGGTTGTTTTTTTTTTCTCCAAATCAGAAATTAAACAAGTTTTGAAAACTTTCAGTTTCCTAATAGATACTGATAATCTAACAGATGCTAAGCTTTAAAACCTTCTATATATTCTAAACTCTTCCTCCTTGCAGTGTCCTCTCTTTACTATGGTAATGGTCTTGCACAGTGCTGTATCCAAAGTTTTTGAAATGGGAGCAGCTTGCATCCAAGAGCATTATATTCTTATGACAAGAATATAATAGCTTGTACAAATTGGGAACATGATCTGCATTTGCTGACAGGAAGTATGCAGGTTGCGGGGAGGAAATAAATTCCTTTTATTAATAAAACACAGTAGTGTTCTGTTGTTTTTTTCATAGTGAGTAAGCCATGTTCAGTGCATTTGAGCAGGGAGTGAAGTGCTTTTTGGGAGAGGTTGAATGGAAACATTTTAATAATGGCATAATTTCACGTTTCTCTAGCTTTACTACTGGGACAGAAAATGGAACAAATCCATTACATAACAGGTGACAAATTACTGGTTCTAAGAACAAAGCCTGCTTTAAAGATATTTTCTCAATATGTGAGTTAGGAAGTGCTCTGATCACTCTTCCATCAATTACCGGTCATTTTAGAACTAGAATCACCAAAAAAGAAGAGATACTTTTAGAGTTAGGCTTTGAAACCACTGTGATCTGTGGCATCTATATTTCACAGAGAGGCACGTAAACATTTTACATTTACAAGAACATTCAGAAATGTTCTTAAAGCCTTCTTTTTGAAGTGGAGAATTTGTATTTCAGGTTTATATGCCAATTATATAGATGATTTATGTGACAAATCAGAATGCTTTAACTTTTTATAGATATTTTAACCATCATACAGTGCATCACCATTTCTATTGCTCTAGTAAAGCTGGATTCAAAACACTGTTAGTTTTCTGAATTTGGATTTTAATACTGAACTAAGAAAAACTTCCTGTGAAGATCTAGATTTTCCTTTCACAATCTGAGCCAATACTGTAGTACTCTATGAAATTTATGATTATATTAAAACTCTCTAGACTATTATGGAGTTAAGGTATTAAAATGAAAATATTCTTATAGAGCTCTTGGGAGATGATCCATCAAGTGTTTGAGACTCAAATATGTCTGCTGTTTGCAATTCTCAGGTGCAACTGGATCATGATGAAGTAGCAAAACATCTGAGAAAAACAGCAGTCAATTACATATAGTTTACATAAAATCTACTGCATAAATGTGCACACTGTCACTTGCTTTATTCAGTTCCTACTGCAAGGTTTGCTATCTATGAAGTCTTTCAGTCATTTTACTTCCTTTAGATTCTAGACTGCACTTGAGCAAAAATACAGCTTCTCTCAACAATAGCTCATGTAAAATATGGATTTCTTAATCTCTGCTATAGCAGAAGACAAAAAATTAAGGCTAGACAGGAAATATGCATAACCCGAAGCTGCTTTACATAACATATGAGTCAAAGTAATTGTCCGATGATATGCTTTAACAAGGCAGACGTGCTATCTTAGCAACATAGATGAAAATAATAACAACTTATTGCTTCCTTTTTGTTTATCTCATTAACATTAGAAACAGCTATCCTTGGAGTGTGTTGTAGCTGCTGATATTCTTGAAGAAGTGTTACACAGAATGGGGTTTCTTATCCATTGGCATACCTTTGAGTCAAAACATTACTCGAAAAAGCCTCTTACTACTGTAGTTTAACTCCAATTAAACAAATGCTAAACTATTTTGATCTCAACTTTTATTTCTGAATTTAGTGCAGCACACTGTAGCTGTGTATTTTTGGACATATTAATGGACATCATTACATCTATATATTAAGATTTGTATTATTCAGATTTAAGTGGAATAAGGGAAAGCACTTGTGGTCAAAGGATACCTTTCTCTTTACTAAATGTAATTCCTTGTTGCAAAGCATACTTATGATTTTTTTTATCCTTTTATGTTTTTAGTTAGTTCTGTCTCTAGCAGTGAAGTACATGTGCTGCATGAACATTCATTTTCAATGTTAAGATTCTTTATACTAGACTTAAAATATAAGCATTTTGTAAAAACAGTATTCTTCTGTACTGTGTCATAGCTTTTGTAATTACAAGAACAGTGACTTCCCATATTGTTTAGAAGCCAGGAAATGCACTGAAGCTTTGGTCCTTCTTTTTATCATAGTATCTCTATTTTATGATGTTGTTTTCAGGTGCAGCAAGTGCAAACTGTACAGCAAGTACAGCATGTCTACCCAACCCAGGTTCAGTATGTGGAAGGAAGCGACACAGTCTACACTAATGGAGCTATGTAAGTTGGCAAATGATTAACATTTGAATGTTTACTAAAATGTAAAGTTAAATATATATTGTCAATGAGATTCTTTCAACAACTGTATTTTAAGCTGGAAAGAAAAATGATTGAATCAAAACTATCATTATTTGAAAGCTGAATTCAGTTTATTAAGAAATAACTGTTGTGTAAAAAGAATTCTTGTGATTGTTTTAGTTGGTCTTAAATGAAATTACATATCCAGCATAGTGCTTTTTGAAGAAGCGCCTTTTAGGTCTATGAGTAAGTTTTGCTGTTAACTTTATTATAGCATTACCATCTTTGTAAAAAAGATCTCTTCCCATAGGCTTTCTGTCTTCTTGGCTGCAGTTCTAGTGGTAAATACATAAAATCCTGCAATGGCTGGATTTTTATTAGCTAAAGTAATAATGTAATTTAACTCCTTTATTTAATAAAACAATAAAAATACTTTTTCCAGAGGAATAGGAGAGGCAGAGGAAGGAGGGTAACACTGTTTTGTTTTGCTGATTTAAATCTTTAGCCTCTTTTCTGGCTATTACTGTATCTTTCCTGCTCACCTGAACATGCTTTTTCACCATCAAGTTCTCTTCACCATTATGCAAGTTTAGATACATAGAATGAATAATCTGTGGGACCATTGGAGGTTATCTAGTTTCATCCCTGACTTGAAGCAGGACAACATGAGACAGCAGTGTGTGCTTGCAGCCCGAAAGGTAAACATTAGCCTGGGTTGCATTGAAAGAGGGGAGGCCAGCAGGATGAGGGAGGTCACTGTCTCCTTCTGCTCTGCCCCATCTGGAGTATTGCATCCAGGCCTGGGGCCTCCAACACAGAAAGGATATGGAGCTGTTTGAGAGGGTCCAGAGGAGGGCCATGAGGATGATCAGAGGGCTGGAGTACCTCTCCTTGGAAGAAAAGTTGAAGGAACTGGGCATGGAGGAGGCTCAGGGGTGACTTCATTGCTGCCTTCTGGTACTTAAGAGAGATGATAATCAGAACAGGGACTGACTTTTTACACATAGTGATAGTGACAGAACAAGGAGGAATGGTTTTAAAGAGGAGAGATAAAGATTAGATATTAGGAAGAAATTTTTCGCTCAGTGGATGGTGAGGCATTGGAACAGATTACCCAGAGAAGGTTACCCTTGTGGTGTTTAAGACCAGGTTGGATGGGGCCCTGGAAGCCTGATCTGGTGGGTGGCAAACCTGCTCATGGCAAGGGTGTTCAAACTGGATCATCTTTAAGGTCGCCTCCCACCTGAGCAATTCAAACACATATGTAAGAAAAATACAGGAGGAGTGGGTGGCTGGGAAAAATAAGTATTAAAAAACCTCTGAATCGATAAACAACCTTAAAATACTGTTTGCATACAGGAGGCTATACATTTAAATTCATGCTGCTGATATAGCTGCTAGCCATTTCTTCTCTAAACAGTGCTTCAAAAATAGGTAGAAATAGGAACTTGCTTGTATAACATAGCTTGTACTTCTTTAATGAGTGAATCACTTTTAAGTGATGATTGTAATGTTTCTGAAAGTGTTACCATTTGTTTTCCATGAATTAAAGATAAACGTTTTTCAACACTAGGAAACTTTCATTAAGTTAATATTTAATGTGGAATAAGTTTTCTAAAAAAGAATTGATGCCAACATTTCCTCTTTCCTAGATGACAATTTGAAAACTAATTTGAATCTTGTAATTTGAAAACTAATTATCAATCTTGTAAGGTGGGCCCTTCAGTGTTTCATACTTTCATCCATTGAATGTCACTGACTCAGTAAGCATCTTCCCCTGATATTAATAATCCTTCAGGGGATGAAGTAATTATGGCCCTTCATTAGAATTTTTAAAAAGAATGAATCCTCTACATTGTTGTTCCTGTTTAAACAGAAGAATTCAAACTTCTAGAATATCCAGTCCTGGATTTGAAGTAGTCCATGGTTACTTGTTACTGTTAGAATAAATCTACAGTTATCCATGGTTTTTTTTTTGTTTTTTTTTTTGGTGGGGGGGAGAAGTTGAGGGGGAGGTGTTTCTGTATCTGAAAATATTTGTTAGTTTCTGTAGAACCAGTCAATGGGATATAGCACCTAGCTAATGCTCACTTAGCAAGTGAGCCTAATCCAGATTGTCTTTCCCTCATATAGAAGGAAAATTTACCAATGATAAAATTTCGTTTTCAGAATTTTTAGTTTTAGAACATCAACCTTTCTGGAGATTTTTTTTTTTCCATTGAGAATAGAACTGATGTTTGTTTTTACTAAGAATTTTTAAAGCATGTCTTGTGAAATTCATTTTCCTTTATACTTTCATGCTTCAGATTAAGAATGGCGAATGTTGCTTACATAAATGGAAATTATTGAACTTACGTGCAACATGCTACGCCATTTATTTGTCAGGAACGGGGTTCTAGGTTGCTGTTGGCTAGCTTCCTTAAGAGAATAGAGAATTAGTTTTCTATTTGCTATTTTTATCATTACCTAAGTTAAATGGTTTAAAAAAAAGTAATATGTTTCTCCTTTGCTTGTTTTGCCACTGGATTTGCTTGTTTAGAGCTACATCAATGTGGGGGTGACATTTTAAAACTTCTGAAAGTGAACCAAAGCTTACTACATCCCTAAACAAAGCTGACCCAGGCTGTATGGAGTTCTGCTGTGACAGAAAACACAGAGGCCAACCTCTCTTATGCTAAAAATATTTGGGCAAGTGTTTAGATTGCAGTTCATTTTTTCTATCCATCATACTGAGATGTGTGAAAGGCAAGCTTCTTGGATCCTGACATAGAACTATGATAGAGCCAATTCGTCAACATACTCCTACTCTGTTGCACTTTCAGCAAACAGAGTTAGATTTGTAGATGATGTGTTTGTCAGGAGCGATCACTTCTTTGTCTTTTGGGTTGTTTTCCTATGATTATATATTTGATTTATTTTATGACTATGCTAAATCAAAATCTGAATTGTAACTCAAATCAGATATAGGATATATTGTATAATTTACCCTAGTAATGAAACTCGTAATCTGCAACTCATAGTTAAGGTGAAGACATTAATTAAGTGTACAGTTTTACTGGGATAAAAGTTCCAGTATGTCTGATGAGTTACCCTTTATTACAAAATAAAGTGCATGTAAACTAGCGTGAACCCGTATACAATAGCAACAAAGGATGCACTTTAAATATTTAGGAGGAATACCTGAATCAATTACCTGATTCTTTATACTGGTGGGAAGTTTGTTGGGTTTCACTTAACATTACTTGGTTTTACTGTATTTCTGGGCATAATGATGTTACAGGGGTTGTACTGTGAGGCTTATCACGTACTTGAGAATAGTTGATGTTATCTACAGTTGTTTATGGTTAATAACACATTTGCTTGTCAAGCACATCACTTTACCTTGAAGCTAAAATGAATTGTTGCACTGACATGTGCAGGTTTGTCTGAATAGATAAAGAATATTGTGGTTGCACCTGTACTAGACATGAACTTTTTTCTTTCTTAACCTGTAGTGTTTAATAATGTATGTAATGTGATTATTCTCAAAATAGACATTTTTTTTCCACCAATTCTTGTATAACAAAGAGAGTCTAGTTGTTCAAATTGTCTAGGAATTGATAATGCTGCTGAATCCAAATTGTAGCCTTTATTCCTCACATTATTCACTAATTTGTGGTACTATAATTTTTATAGTTTATGTGGACAACACACACCTTTTATACAAAAACAACAATTTACTGTTTCTCTAATTGAAGTCTTTTCTTTTATCTGCCTGATAAAAGAGCTATTATGAATACAGTTCAAATTGTTAGTTTCTTGGAATCTTTCCAGTACTTGCTAGCATCTATCCCCTTTTCACTGATGTTATGCTTACCATTCCACTACCCCCATGCATACGCAGGTCAATGGCTTCCATGTGAGGAGGAATTACAGCAAGTTATCACTGTCACAGTTTCTATGCCTAGACAAGATTCATTAGTGATGGAGTCTTTTTACTTATACTGGATCCTCTTGCAGCAATTCTCTGTATGTTTTCTAACAGAAAAGCATTCATTCTTCTGTGGTTTCCATTTCTGTTTTGCACCTTAATTTACTAGATATGACGTGTTTTACATTTGCTGGATTCTTACTGAATATGGTCATCTCATACGCATAGTGCTCTTTGCTACATTTTGATTCTAGGGTCATGGATTGTTTATTCTACACAGAATAGCTATTTTACGTTACTGCCTGTTATTTAGAGAAATGCATCAGCACTGGCATAACAATAATTTCCATACCGCATGATTGTACTAAGCTAAATTAAGACTGAAACAGGTTACATAGCATTTAGCTGACTGTAAATGTTACAGCTAAGTTAGAACAAAGGTCTAGTTCAGCATAGGTTATGTCCAGACAAAGGATGCCTGACAAGCCAAAGTCTTGAGGTCTAGTAGATTTAGTACAAACCCTGTTCCTAACATTGGCAATAGCGTATTTCTTGGATTCTAGGACAGTTCCACTTCACCATCAGAATTTTTAGAGGACTGCAACTCACAGCCCTTATCTTTCTAAATTACTGATGATGAGAATACCACTAGCAAGGATTCTCCAATGTTTTCATTTCTTCGTTCTCTGGTTTATAGATTTTCCTACAGTTGTGCATTGTGTGCACTTTTATAATTTTATTTTCATGCGGCAAAAGATCTTGGACTGACTATGGAAGTTCTCAATAATCAGTAATGGCTGTCAGTAACGTATTTACATTTTGATTATGACTCTTCAAGAAAATTATCAGTGAGTAAGAACTAATACAAATTTCCTTATATTGAATAATGCAGCTCTATTTTAAGTAAATTTTATAAAGCTGAATCTAGCTGATATATTTTAAATTTCCAAATACATAAAAAATATATGCATAAAGAAGGTCAAGTTTTTATCATTATGAAGCAAATTGCATACTTTTAATTTTTGTTCTTTGTTTGCAGATGTGTTACTTAGGATTTCATAATATGGGTTTTGATCTTTGTAAAAGGGGGATTGGTGGAAAGAAGCACTGTTTTATCAGTACTTCCATCTCTGGCTGTCTTTAGAGACATTGAGGAGGCTTTTATGGAAGAAGTTTATTATTTCATTGTGTTTGATCTGTTGTGAAAAATCCCTGAATTAATAGTCTGGTTACAGGAGTGGCTTTTTTTGTGGGGAGGCGGAAGACAGAGTGAAGTTGATGACGTAGCCCACCCCATTATCATTTAATTGCTGTATCATGTTCTGTTGTATAAGGTGTTAGGGCGTACAGTACTTCCCCTTCTTCACATGGCATACAGTACACAGCCTTCAGAGGCTGCAGCAGTTCATTGGCTTCATTGAGGCCTTCTCTCCATATTAGAAAAAAAAAATTGTTCTCTGTAGTTTTCATGAAACTCACTGTCAGCTTTGGGACTACAGGAATATGCTGAAATGTTAAAGAATATGATATTTTTCCGATGGGTAATTGACTTTCTCGGGTTTTTTTGTTTTTGTTTTTGTTTTTTTGCACAGAGGTTTTCTGCCATACCGCAATAGCATAGCATTGATCATGAGCATTAGCTACTCTGCATTTAAATAGCAATGTTACATTTATCTACTACAGCTAAAACATTTGAAATCTTATTTCTCATCTACTGTTTTTCATATTTAGAATATCAGTAAATAAGTTAACTAAATACCACTAAAGGCTAACATTCATTACAGAAATGATAGAAAAGAAATACTTAAATGCCTACCTGCTGCAGTGGTGTGGGCAATCCATCCCAAAACCCAACTGAGTATTTCAGAATTTATAACTAGATTATTAACATTATTATTATAATGCTCATTTATTTAAGATAGAATTACAGAAAAATGAAACATTTGACACTGAGAGGCTGTACAGCTTCTGTGGAGGGCTGCTAATATTTCAATTTGTACAGTATAAATGTAAACATCTTCAGCTAAAAAAAAAAGTGCATTCTGTCCAGTCCTTTTTTTTCCTAGTTGGTGCCTTTAATTGATAATGAGAATGCAATTCCTAATTACTTATTTTGCAAGACACAGAAGTTACTGGTATATATTTTCAATTTGAAACCTAATTTAATATGCTAAGTTCACTTGAGTTAACTTATCTGGTATTCTAACCAAGTCCTAGTAAATGAAATAAATGTTTGTTGGTTGTTTTTTCTTTTTTTTTTCTTTTTTTTTTTTCCTTTTTTTTTCCTTTTTTTTTTTCTTTTACGAAGATGTAGAGTAATGGAAAAAATCCTTCAGCAAGGTAGACATCTCTAAGAGATAAACTGGCATAATTGTATAGGTGATGCTTTCTAGGCAAAAATGGGAAAGGTCTCATCAGTTATTTGTTCAGAGAAAATCTGGAGCTGTGATCAGCTCATGTAAATACTGAGACATAATGGGATGACAGAAGCACAGATTTATAGTAGTAAATAGATCAGAGTCTTGACATATACATAGAACCAAATAATAGATGCAGCTTGGAAGAAATTATTTCCCATGTGCATGTGCACACTGAAAACTGATGGAGAAGATAGCTAGATTTACTCCTTCACTGTTGTTTTTAATTCTTTTCTCAAAGTGACAGAATATTTGAAGGGACAGAATTGTCCTTAAAAGCTAAATTTAATAGTAGTATGTCTGTGTCAGTAATAAAATGCAGGGCACTTATTTCTAAGGTCAGTGCAGAGGCACAATGAATTTAGAAATCAATCCGCTTTCATGTGCCAAAAAATATAATTTTAATAACAACATTATTACACAGCTCCATGTGTGTTATTTCTAGCATTATGTTTGGCAAGTCATGATAAAGAGGGAGGTGATTCTGGCCCTCAACTCTGCTCTAGTGAAACCCCAGCTGGAGTACAGCATCCAGTTCTGGGGCTCCCAGCATAAGAAGGACATTGAGCTGTTGGAGCATGTCCAGAGGAGGGCCACAGAGGATCAGAGAGCTGAAGCACCTCCCCTGCAAGGGCAGACCAAGAGCGATGGAGCTGTTCTGTCTACAGAAAGGAAAGCTCAGGGGACCGTATAGCAGCCTTCCAGTACCAGAAGGGGGCCTACAGGAAAGGTCCGGGAGGACTTTTTATAAGGACATGTAGCAACAGGATGAGAGAAAATGGCTTTAAACTGGAAGAGGGTAGATTTAAATTAGATATTAGGAGGAAATTCTTTACTCTGAGGGTGGTGAGACACTGGAACAGGTTGCCCAGTGAGGTTGTGGATGCCCCTTCCCTGGAGGTGCTCAAAGCCAGGATGGATGGGGCTTTGAGCAACCTGGTCTAGAGGGAAGTGTCCCTGCCAATTGCAGGGAGGTTGGAACTAGGTGATCTTGAAGGTCCCTTCCAACCCAAACCATTCTATGATTCTGTGATAAAATCTAAGAAATAAGGTATAACAAGGTGAATTATAATACCTTGCAATCCTAGTCCAGCTCATGGTAGTCTCATTAACTTCCAGTGTGGTATCTTGACTTTGTGTGATATACTCTCTAGTTAAATACTGTTGCACAACCTTTTGGAAGCTAGGATCTTGTAGCCTAATGTATTTGGAACTCTGATGAACTTTCTAATGCCACATTCTAATAAATACCAAATGTCACAATATTTTTGTAGGAGTAACTGTTAGATTCTGTTTCCTAACTTGTATCTCAAGCCATGGTGTATCACCAACGTAATCTTCATAAAGATCCAGAAGATTTTACTTCTGCTGGGTTTAAATATGCAACAGTACAAGAAAATAAGAGATGGTGCTGTGGCAACTTTTGCAATGGGAAAGAAATGACGGTATGCCAGATTATTTGAAGATGCATTACATATTTGTGCTGCAAGTGCTGTGGAGAAGTAGGATATAACTTCCTTATTTCAGGTTGTCCTTTGTGTGTATCTGAAGAGTATAACATCATATTTTTCTCTTTGCACAGTTTTGTGTTGAGAGCTCACGTTGTATTCAATGACGTTAAAACCTATGAGTTACTGGTTTCCATAGCATCATCTCATCCGGTTGGTATAGCCTGCATTTTTGGTTTCCAGATTAATTCATTTTTATTATAGTTATTTAAGAAGCTCTTTGCTGAGTTGCAATTATCATTGCATGTAATAATAACACTTTTATTTCACTTTTAATTACATCATTGGTCTCTGTTGCTGAAGATTTGCCTTATCATCTACAATAATCAGGTATACTGGAAGAACCTGATGTAAACCTGGTTGTTGGAACAAAGATGTTTATCTCAAAGTCCAACCTATCTGTCTACCCCAAAGATTGTTCTTGGTCCAGTCATAAGAAGTAGCTATAAGCTGATTTAGGTGTTCTAGTACAACCAGTCCTTATTTAGAGACTATACATGATTTGTAGATCGGAACAAGTTAAAAGCAAACAGACATTTCTTTTTCCCTACCCTTTCCACACAGAGTGACTTACTTTTCTTCTGAAACATCGAGCACTTTCTATACTTTGCATATGTCCAAAGTACTTCTTTAATTTCATTTCTACAAGTGTGGTGTGTCTTGCTCATGTCCTTTGGACAGTCTGTTTCTTTTAGCCATATCTGATTTTACCATCAACATCTCTGTCCTCTCATTCATTGTCATACTCTACTGATGCTTCATAGAATATTTCTCTTCTGGGAGAAACTACAGTGCTCCCTTCCCTCACAAACATTTTGCTCAACTGTTTATTTTTCACTTCCACTACTACCTTTTTCTAGATTGACCCCTACTGCATAGGGGTAAATTCTGTAAATTCAGTAATTTTTATGTTTCCAAGGCAGATGCAACACCAGCTCTGCTAGCAGTTATCTTTCTCATTACGAGGTAAGCAATATTTCAATGCTATCACAAGGTATCACAGTGATACCTTGGCTTGATTAAACAGGTGAATCACGACCTGCATGGTACCTAAATACATGCAAAGGCTATTGTAATGCAAAGAACAACTGATTTTACTTTTCCAAATAAATATTAATAGATTAGCTGTCTACTTTAGCATTGTTCCCAAATGAACTATTTTGCTTTGGTTTCAGGAGACTGCAAGGCATTTCTTGTAGATTAACTTGTAGATTAACTTCCAAGTTTTTTACTGCTGATTTTGAAGCTTTTGAAATACTCCAGATAAAGAAAAAATTGACTAAGTAGCTTAAAGAGGGGTGAGAAGAAATAATATAGTATGAGGCTTATAACACTTTCAGGATTTGAAACCTAAAGTTTTGAAATTTCTCTAAGTTTCTGAAGTCTGCAGCCATAGTAAAAATTCTGACTTTGTTGATAAGGTGCCATATGTTCTTCACTTGTTTTAAAAGTGATGATTTGCTGAAGTTAAGGAAGGAATCATTACCTCTAAGTCTATTATTTACTAATTGAGCTTATGTAAGCTTTCATAATTAAAAAAAAAAATCAGAACAACAAGCAGTAATTTTCTATTACCTTTTCTATATATTGATAAGAAACTAATCCTTGTCTAGATAAATGGGAAAAAAAAAACACTGACTTCTAAGCCTTGCACAGATGTATTAATGATCTGCCAACTGCGTAAATACTGAATGCTGCTTCCTCCTCTTGTAGTCTCGGTTACAAACGTCAGAAATTTTTTGTTGTACTTACTTAGTTGCATGGTTTTGCATGATTTTGTGGTTTGTACGATTATAATAAACTAGGCTTATGCAGAAATTTGGCAACTCTTGTCTTTTCTCAGAATCTTACTAGATTTAAAGTGTGTTTATTTGGACAGACTGTATCACAATATAAGCAAATCTAAGTTAATGAGGAACTTTGACATTCAAAAAGGTGTTGTCAGTTGATTACAAGCAACATTACAGATTTTTATAGTTAAGGAATAAAATTAATGGTTAAGTAAATTGATTATTTTCTATCCTTTGACATTTCTATTGTCTTGCTTGCCAAAATACAAATCTTAGCCATTGTGAAATGAGATAAAATTTTCAGGTAGACTTTTCAAAAACAAGGAATTTTGCTTTGAAGTAATGAGTACTATGCAGTTAATAATTTGAAAATATGTTTTGATGAACAACGATAGTGCACAGGAGTGAGTACATATTCAGTAACTCTCTTGGCTGAGATATATATAACTTGTTTGCAATTTTGCAACTTACACGGTATGAAAAGTATATAACATATGGTTAAAATTCAAAATTTTATGTGAGGATTGTAAAAAGTTGAAAGAGGTGGAACTTCACAATTT
The DNA here is from genome assembly GCF_016699485.2 of Gallus gallus. Lineage (NCBI taxonomy): Eukaryota > Metazoa > Chordata > Aves > Galliformes > Phasianidae > Gallus > Gallus gallus. Next base: position 27,210,810 of record NC_052572.1, on the reverse strand, counting down.
TTTTTTGCAGTATATTAATTACAGTATGAGGTCTTCGTGTCCATCTTCTCAATTGTTGTCATATTTCCTTTTTCTGCTCCTCTTCAGGTAAGGCTGAAAAATTTTTCTGCAAGGTTTGGTGAATACTTGGTATAAAATTTTTACTGGATTAGTTATTTTGTACATTTATTTGCAGAAATATTCTCTGAGAAGGGATTGTTTGCCAATCTTTTTTAATTTGACTATAGCAATTGCACACACATTACTAGAAATACAACATTTCCCGCAGCTAAATGAACAATACAAATAATTTCTTTTCCTTTTGTTTTCTTTTCTTGAAGCCGATCAACAACTTATCCTTACACAGAAACCCAGATGTACAGCCAAAACACTGGGGGAAATTATTTTGATACTCAAGGAAGTTCGGCGCAAGTGACAACAGTGGTCTCCTCTCATAGCATGGTGGGCACTGGAGGGATTCAGATGGGTGTCACAGGAGGACAACTCATTAGCAGCTCAGGAGGGACCTATTTGATTGGCAATTCAATGGAAAATTCTGGTCATTCAGTGACTCATACAACACGGACTTCCCCAGCTACAGTAAGTATTTCAGACTGATGTGAAATCTTTGGGACTTAGTCATTAAGATGTTCTTTCAGACTGATACGATGTTTGTTTTAGAAAGTACATCAAAGTTATGCTAGCAGACTAAGTACTACACAGCACTTTTTGGTGAAATAAGAAATAAATATATGTATAAACAAGATATAGGCATGAAACTTAAACACAAAGACAGATCCTTCCCAAGATGGGTTGCAAATATTTACATTTTATAAATTAAATTTTTGCACACAAGTAATACCTGTGAATATTTTGGGAATGCTTACATAATAGCGTGTCTGAGGTTAGTATTTTTCTAAAAGAATTCCACCAGCTTTTTTTTTAATTTATTTTAAATAAAAAAGTCTTGTTGAGAATACTTATATTAGTAGATGTAAATATCAAATAATCTAGCTTACAGGTAGTTGATTTTAACTTCCTGCATTTGTTATGTTTTGTATTACTTCAGTGTATGTGTGGTAGCATATTTCAAAATATTCTCATATTTTCAGAATTTTGGCATATTTTTTCCTTTTAACATCTGTTACTCATACATGGTACTTTTCAAAAGCCTGTTGACGAGTTATCTTATAATGCTGCGGGAAGGAGCATGCTGTTAGAATTATGATAAATACTGTTTTGGAACTTAAATATGAACATCAACTCTTCTCTTAAGTGATTACTCAGTTATTTCTTATTCCAGTTAAGAAAATAGGTTTATGCACAGTCTAGCTTTACTGCATAGCCATAATGAATGCTTTTACTCAATTCTTCTGTGTATTTTGATGCAGTTGTAGAGATTTGGAAGTAAAGGGGAGGAGAACTGGGAGACCTAGAGTAAAAAGTTTTGATAAATATACACATTAATCGTTACTCTAAGTGACTAGTAAATTAAGTGACTTCATTTTTGGAAACCAGTGTATCAAGTAAAATCTAGTATTCTTTTAAATTTTATTTGGAATAATGATGAACATTTACAATAGCAGTTAAATGATTCAATAAAATATCTTGATTTTGATTCTTAAGGAAGTTATATTATATATAAAATTTTTGTACAATGTTTAGATGCATTATTTCATACAAACTTTCAGACTACCTTAACTATGTAGTACTATTTTGTGAGAATAAAAATTGCAAAGACTCATAGTGAATGAATTGCATGCATATCAGTAGCTTAGCAGGAGCTGTCAGCTGGTAATAGAATATTGTATTTATATTTAATGATTAAATAAAAAAGAGTATTTGTTAACATTTATATGTGTTTTAAATGAGTTTAATAGGAAAAAAAAACATTTCTGAATTTTGATTTAAATAAAATCAAGACTTTTATTTTTTCTTTAAAGTATTAATTGTTTGAAGGACGTTTCTTGCAGTTTTTGTACATGATTTGTAACTACCAAGCACAGGTAGAACAAGAGTAGTTTTCTGTGGTCACAAGTAAGAAGCAGATCTAGATCAAATAAATTTTGAAAAGTGGTATTACTTTAAAGATTTAGGTGCCAATGATATTTCTATGTTTTTATAGTTGTTTTAAGTTGTTCTGCATTTAAATACAAATATTATCTCTTTCATGCTGGTTTTCTCCTTATTCACTTAAGAACACAGGAAGTTTAGTGTTTTGATTATTGTGTCATAAGTTCAGCTTTTTGCTATAACAGCAAAAGTCAGTCATGAAATATTTATTTGAACTTAAAATCAAATGAGATTTGAATATGTCCAGTAAACAGAAATGTAGATTTAATTTGAAGTTAAATATGCTGAAATTTCTTGAATGGTATCAAAATTCTGTGGTATATTTTACACATTAAAAACATTTTAGATTTCATTGTCAAATTTACAAAATTTAACAAAATCTGAGGTTCATTCTTTAAGCAACAACTTTGTCTTGCTTCATGTATCAAAAAACCAGCCTCTTTTAGTTTGATTACCTTCCGTACTTCCATATCAACTTACTTTTAGGAATATTAAAAATACTACTAATCAAATCATAATGATTAAATTGTATTTTTAACACTAACATTTTCTTCTGTTTGTTTGTTTATTTTAAGGTACTGTTTATTTTGCATAGTATAGTTCTATATGCAAGACATTAGTATATATCAGAAGTAGATTTCTTGCTGTTTAACTGGGCCACAGGTTTTAAATTTTATCATTTTAGGAACTGGATACTTATACTATGGATATTTATATATTCTGGAAACTGAAATATTCAGGGATTAGTTGAAACATAAAAGATTAATAAATATTAATCACAGTCTAAGCTGAATCTTTTGTGTTTCAATATGGTTTAATATAAAACACCAGGTCTGTTTGAGTTTCACTATGCAAAACAGGTCTGTTTGAATTTCACTATGCAAAATATTGCAAAATGCAATATTTTATTTGGATTGCCCCTTAGAAAGCTGGATCTCATTTCTCTCATGATCCTCACTTGATCTTAATCACTATAGCATTTTTCATTCTTATATATAGCATTTATTGAAGACATTAAAATAGCATGTATCAAGGCTGGTTTGCTATTAAAATTTTCAGCAAATATTTCCTAACATTGAATTAGTTAGGAGAATTTTCATGCAGAGAGAAATAAGTGAGATATTACTTATTACGACATATGGCTATCATTGGCTTTGTTTACTCTTGCCATAGAGGTAATAGTTTTGTTTACTGCTTAAAAAAGAGAACTTCATTTGTTCTGTTGTTATTCACCATCACTGATGAAATCATTACCTTTCTATAGTAAGTTGTTATGTTAGATTTTTCTGATGTATTTATCTGCAGTTTAAAAAAAAAAAAAAAAAGGAAGGAAGAAAAAAAAAAAACTTGTTTTAGGTTAAAAGTCCAATGTGCGAAATTAGTATGTGTTATTAACTATGTCTTAGATGAATGAAAATTCAATTTTCTTTTGACCACTTCAAAAAAATTCTTCTATACGCTAATCGGTATAATACACCTAGTGAGCAGGAAAAAAAAATGTTAACATTTTCTTCCATTGTTTTATTTCCATTGATTTAATTGCTTCTTCTCATGGTGTCCTTGGCTCATGTATTAAATTACTCCTCTACTTCCTAAAAATGACTTTTTTTCTCCCAAAGTAGAAAGGCCTTCAGACTATAAGACTTACCTATATCAGATTTTAGGGAGATAAACAACTAAACAATTTTAGAGAGACAAACAACATAAACAACACATTCAGATGTGAATATATGATTGTGTTGAACAAGAGGTGATTCAACTTAGCTGCTTATCTATCTGAAATTAATTTAGATGTTGCAACTTGTATGAAAGATGATTCCCTTTGGTTTACTGGTAGTTATCATTAATGAAGGTGCAGCTATGGTTAGGAGTCTAACTAGAAAATTGAATTGCGTTATTAATAGTGAAATGAAAATCATCTTTCAATCTTTTTTTTCTGTATATGTCTAAAGATTGTTATTGTGATTAAACAGAACGATCTGTTCATATCAATCAACATATTATATATTAGCTTGTTAATAAAGTTTTTAGTAGTAAAGATACTGTTATGCTTGCCTGCCAGTGAGAGGCTCCTCTTTGTTAGTGCTGATTTTTGTAACAAGCTTTAGCACTGACTGTAATTACAGCTGTCACTTATCAATCATCACTAACTATGGGAGGTCTCCAATTACACTGTTGCAGAAGTTTATCCTCTTTAAGGGCACATCTAAATGTATATGAAAATAAAAGCAGAATTAATGTTGATTGTTTGTATTACCACAAATTATTACTTCTCTTAGTAAGTACAATATGCAAAATATGCTCCTAGCTTTAAAGTAAGGATGATACCTACCCAAAATGTGCAATTAATTGAGAGAGAAGAAGAAGAACAGATGAAGTTAGGAAGCCTAGTGTAAAGTTCATATCTTGATAATATAATTTTAGTAGAGCTATTGTAATTATTTTAAGAACAATAAACAGTAAATGTTCTAAGCTGACAGGGTTATAATTTGGAAAATAGTTGAGGTTGTATTAATTAATATTGTTCCCAGTAGAGAAACTCCTTCCAACTCCATTCCTCACTTTTTCTGATAATATGCTGCAGAATTTTTAGTTAGCTGGATCCACTGTATATTTTTTAGTATAAAACAAACTATTTCTGATAAAATCAAAGATGCATAGACATTTATGCTGCAAAGGAATATTAGATCAGGCAGTCTGACCTCTTGCACCGTAACATGTCTTTTGTGGAAAAAGAAGCATCCATTTCTAGATAGGAGAAGGCAGATAAACTCTTTTCTTTCTTCTTTTAAATTAATTGTATTAATGGTCAATCACTACAATTGATAAAGAAATAAAAAAAGATTAAATGTTCTGAATTAGTTCAAGGGTGAGAAAATTAGAGGATTTGATGACCTTGTGCTTTTGTGAACTCCCTTCTCTAAGACTTTTCTCCTTTGATTTCTCCTTGAGAACTCTGGAGCATCACAACTGTCTTCCAGAATAAGAGATAGTTTTCAGTGATGCAGTGTGACCATAGTAATTATTATTTCTCTACCCCTGTGAGTTCTTTGCTGCTCCATTGTATTTCTTGAATTGATTCTGTGCCCCTAACACAAGAGCAGGATAAGGGAGAATGACCTGACAAATCTGTCCTGCATCTGGCTTCACCTTGTTTCTCTTCTGAGCCAGTTTTGCTTTATTTTTCAGTCACTGGCTCTTGTTTATTGTATCTAAAAAGCCTTGTAGCACCTCATTGTTTGTTTCCACCAGATACTTATTCTGTTATTTTTACATACAAATTGAAAATACAGTGTTGTTTGAAACAAAATTTTGGTCAGTGTAGGATTCCAATTATTGATTAAAAAACACTCCATAAAATACTTTTTTTTATTATTATGAAGTATTTGAAATAGATAACTTTGAATCCACAAGAATAATTTCTGTTAGTTCATTGTCTTTTACTTGAAATGCTTAAACTGGATGCAAGATGACTTGTCACTATTTTTATTTTAACAGTCATCATCACTGGAGTGCAGGCATCACCTTTCTGAAGAAGTGGATTTTTCTCATTCTGATTAAATACTTGTTTGTTCTAAAATAGTCAGTATACCTCTCTCTGGCTCTGTCTTGCCACAAATGCTTTCAAATTTGGTGTTAATAATAATCATAATCTGAACTCAGCTTTTCTTTTACCTTCTCACTTTTTATTCTCTTATGTGAGAAATGCAAAGAATATATATGTGATGTTTCCACATATTTTTTAGAGTGACGTGGAGGACTTTTTTTGTTTTTTATGAAGGCATTTGTATCAAATATGGGGGAAACTACCAGAAATAAAACCAGCTTAGAATATGTTTGAAGCTATATATAATGGAGAATAATCTCCAATATACAAAGAACTGGATGATCCTGGGGAGAGAAAGTGGAATTGGTAAGTTAATCTGACCATATGTTTGAGAACCATGAGGAAAGAAGATGGACAGCGTTTTTTCATTTGCAACTTTAGGAAGGAAAAGGTCATCTGATCCAAAACAGAAACATTTTGGATTTTTACTAGCCTGTGGCTGTTCTGCATTCTTTTTCAGATCAATCAAGTCAGGTCTTAAACTTCTGCTAACTGTCTTCTCAATGTCCTCATCACCTCAGAACAACTTATTATAAATACTTTGTGTTAATTAGTTGAATCATGAAAAAGTTCTGCTACTTTTGCCATTGGCTCTTAGGAAGTTATTATACCTACCCGAAACTATTATGTATATTATGTTTATCTATTAACATGTTAATGAAAACTAAGGCATAAACTAACAAGAACAATTAATAACTTCTGAATCAGTAGATCACATAAAAACTGAATGCCTGTATTGGGATCAAACTATTGAATTTATTATGTCAAGGGAAATACCCTTAATCATGAACAACTGTGTCCAAATAAAAGGCAAACTGTGTAAATTGAGGGAGATGTCTCGAATAACAGTTTTCATGACTGTCATGCTCTAATTTAGTCTGTCGATCCTCCTCCCCCCCCACTGCTTATGTTACTATAAAATGTGACTATCATGCAATATTTAACATGGTTATATTCAAGTTATTGTGGGAATGATAGAATTATAGTGTACATCTCAGTTATCAGTCAAAACATTTTAATAAAGAATGTTTTCAGTCTTTTTAAGAGAAGAAAAGGAGAAATGTATGACTGATCACACATTCAAATAAATGAATGTGTAATTCCTTTTTTCATTAAGCACTTCAGATGCAAATATTGTTAGCTGTGCCTGGACTCTCTCAATGTAAATTGCTAGAAATGTAATGATATTAGTCTTCTGTTTGTATTTATGCAAAAAAATAGTTGACATTATTTTCATATTCTAAATATAATAATAAAAATGACTACATTACCTATGTAATTAGTGTTCATATATGTTTGAATGTTGTTTTGGATAGAGATGAAAATGATTTGGTGTCTTAAAAATCTTCCTTCAAATTAAACTATTTTTATGCTGAAAACTACTGAAGATGTGAGTGTATAGCCTACATAGGGAGGTTTATTTTATTAAAAAGAGAGGCATCTGTCAGATAAAGCCAGAGATTCACCTTATGAAAATTTAGACTAGAAATGATGAACAAAATAATTGGTAGTTAGAACAGTTTGTGTTGTGAAATTCGACTCCCTAGAGTATGATGATGACTTATTTTAACTATGGTACTGGTATATTTCTGAGTTTGATGAATTAATTAACATTTTAGTGGTGACCTGCTCTGCTTGGCTTAGGTTATGCAGAAGAAGTGGACTAGTTGATCTTAACATTGTAAAAATCTTGTTTTAAAATCTGGGGATTTGCAAAGACAGAATCACTGTCTTCAGTGGCAATACTGGCAAAAGCTACTTTAAAAAATAACCTCAGCTACGAATTCTCCAAAATGACAAAAAAGAAGGGCTCTTTTTATTTGGTTAATTGCACTGTGCCAGAAGACATTGAAGGAATATAGCAGTGAAGAATGAGTGTCATCTGTAATGCCTGTTTTCTTTCTAAGAGCAATTATTACTACTTCTAACCAATTGGTTATCTTAGCAAACAGGACCACACGTTGCAGCAGCATAAGAAAAGTAGTGCAGTAGCAGGAATGAGGTGTGACTTTAGTGTTGTAGTACTGTTGTAAACCAAGCATTTTTGAACAAGTGACTTTAGATTAAGAATTAGGGCTTATCTATGTATGCATACTTCAGTTGTAGAATCGTGTAAAGAAGGCAAATTCTTACCATCTGTAGCAAATTGATCTTGCTATAATAATGTTTAAACTTGTAGTTTTTATCATGCTACGTGCTTTTAATATTTCAACTTTTCTATGGGATTGAGTATTCTGACCTCATAGTATTTTCCACTGAAGCAAGAAGAAATCAGAATATTAAAGAAAGTTGTTGTCATGTCAGAGTTCATTTTCTTACATAGTAATCATATGCTCAGTACACATCCCTGGAAGTTTTATATAGCTGATAATAAGCAGTTATAGGAAAGAAACAAGAAATGATTTCTCTTAACTCTTGAAATAAAAATCCTGGGCAGTCACGCTGTAAAGAAGGGAGAAGCTAATTTATTATGTGCGTTAAATTTGAATATCAACTGAAGTATTTTTCAGTCTCTGGTATTCAGAGAATGAATTAGTCTAACACTGATAAATTACACCACTAAAATCTTTAGACAGTACTGTGATGTTTGAAGTAGAATGGAAAAGTCTAATTTTAAATGGTCTACAGGGAAAACGATAAGTGGTTTCAAAAACCTGAGTGGCATTTTCCATTGCTTTTGTTTTGGCCATTTAATGTAGCTAATGATATGCCTTTTCTTATTGCACATCCCATTGTCTCTGTCATTTTCAGTGTTGTTCTTGCTTGGTTAAGCTACAGTTAGGTTCCAATTTTACTCTTTAATGTTGTTATAGAGCATGAAAAGATCCATTGATATTCAAAGTGAAAAGATTGAGAATGAATGTGTGAGTGTTTATACATTTGCACTTGGAAAATACTGTATATTTAATTAGCAGTGCGTTGTTCTTTTCCATTTAAAAAGCTAAATTGTTGTGAAAAGATAAGCTATTTTTCAGAAGGCTGGATCCTGCTGTCTGTGTGACTCCTGACTTCTTTTACTTTGGTATTTACTTTGGCATCTGGGGATACTTAGAGAGTGCTGCAGCAGTCAGTGGTGTCTTGTGCTATTGAAGCTAATGTCAGAAAACCTATTAAATTATTTGGGGTTGAGATTTGCTTGTTACTGCAGAAAGAGGAAGTTTTGTTTCTAACTCAGTAGTTTTTTCATTATGGAAACTGCTCTTCCTGTTATAGTTGAAGGGAAAATGTATGGATGCCTGTCTTAAAATTCTGTGTGGAATAATTTTCTTGGTCATAAGCGACACCTTCGTTCAGTCAGGCGTTGTTGTATTTACTTAGGTTTATTCTGTTGGGGATTTCCTATGTTTCAATGTAGCTCTCCAGCAAATCTGCTCTCATTTTGTGAGCAAGCAGGAAGGTAAATTGAATTTTGAGGCTGTGATCCTGCAGCATGTATGCAAGCAAAATGCTTTCTGACCTCACTGGAGAGGTTTGTGTTCACTGAGACCCTAGAGTGACACGATTTAATGGAATGTATGTCCTAGCCAGGAAAAAAAGTAGGCATTTCTATTGATCTGTAAGCAACCTGTCAAAACTTCTCTGATCAGGCTTTTTTACTATCTTGTCTTGAGTCCTTTTTTTAATGACATCTATTATCAGATTGAAATGGCGATTGAGACACTGCAAAAGTCTGATGGTCTGTCCACTCACAGAAGCTCTCTTCTCAACAGCCATGTAAGTTGTCTCTTCTTCACATACGCTCTCTTTTGCTTGTTCTGCATGCTTTGCCTGCCTCTGAATGTTTGTTTATTTTATTACTACCTTGTGCTCTTAATCTTCCCATCTTAGTTGCTTATAATTTTATACTGTGTCTCTCATGGCTTTATTTTGTTAGATCGAATGTCTTGATGGTATCTTGCAGTGTATTATCTGTTTCTAAGGTTTTAAACCTGTGTTAACACAAGTTAACACATTTGTCCGTTTTGCAAACTATAGCGTACATGGTGAGGTATTGTTCAAAATTATGCTAATTAGCTGGCTTTTGACATTTTCAGTAAATATGTCTACAAAGAACAGTCTCTGTACCTTATATTAACTTATGGGTATATGAAAAGGAAGAGAAGAGGCAAACAGCATAACTAAGTAATGTCTTTAGAATATTTTTATATGTTTCTTCATTTGTTCTGAGTAGTGAGCTGATTATGAAATAATTTTGGGATCTTAAAGATTTGTATGACAGCATGGAAAAGAATAGAATATTAGTCTAAAGTATACATATATGTCTTAATTAACTAACTCTTTGTTCACACTCTGCAAATCTTAACAGTTAAGAATTTTCCACACTGGAAGCTTGCAGATGTATGTGCAAGAACATGATCTCCAGATATAGTGATGAAAACAATGATTATATCTGTGAGATGAAAGGAAAAGGGCACAAAGTTAATTTGAATCTTATAATATAAATAATAATATTACTTTGTTTATCTCTAGTCTCTCTTGAAATTGTGTTTTTTTTTCTGTTGATGTTAGCCACTTTATATTTGATATTTTTTCCATATTGATTAGTTTCTATTCACCTTGTCTCTTTTTAATCTTTTCAGCTTTACTAATGTAGTTACATACAAATTCTGTTATTGTTTTACAGTGAAAATTTACTTTTGGTTTGTGGTTTTAATGTAAAAATACAAGGCTGTCACTCAGAAATCAAATTAAAAATCTATGTATTAATAGGTTTTGGATTTTTTTCTGTATGTGTCTGATAACCTCAAAATCATAGCCAGGAGTATTCTGGGTTTTGTGGTTTTGTTTGGTTGGTTTTGGTTTTTGTGTTTTTTTCAGTTGTGGCTGTTTCTGTTTGTTTGTTTTTTAAGAAAATGCCAATATTTAATGAGGAAAGTCGTACTGCATTGTTATACAAAACAATATACAAAACAGACTTTTATATTTTAATATTTTAGATTTTAATTCTTTTGTAAACATCTTTGATGTTTACAAAATAATCGCTTTGAAGATAGGACAACTGAACAATAATAAAATTACTTAAATGTCATTGTAAAAGGGACCATAGCTTTTTTGGCCAAGTGTTAGAGATTTCTCTTAGCATTTGAGCTTATCCACCAGTTGATAAGTTTGTGTTTAATCCTACTTCAAGGTCCAGAATATTGGTACAAAACCAAAAAGAATTACAAAATAATATCCCATGCCCCCTGATCCACTGTACTATTTACAGTGTGTAAGTAGTATCTCTGTAAATTATTACAGAGATGTAATCATGATATTTGTATCCAGATGTCACTGCACTGTCATCATGCAGTTTCTTTCTTGATTGTGAAGATTTACAGAATTATTTGATAGGAATATATCTTTGATTCTGAGAAGAAAAAGAAAAAATACCCCTCTACATATTTTTGTGGCAATCATTTTTTTCTTTCACTTCAGTCATTTTGGAATAAGTTGCTACAATCTAGATCAGACTTACTGAATATGGTACCTATTTAGAAAGCAATGTTTATTGACATTAAACTCAAGTAAGGACAATATGGAGAGTGCTTTGTCTCTTAAACTGTTCTTAAATTTGTCGTTTAATGGTCTAGTTGGCATTTATTAAAACAATTGGCTTTAAAAGTTTTTAAAATAGAATTCTAAATTGTGTATTGAATTAATACTAATTTCCACTTTGCAAGTGATATTAATTTGTGGAAATGGATTTTCACTCTATGATATCTGTATTAGATTTTCTGGGATTTTTTTTTCCCCCTAAATGTGCACTTATTTTAAGGAATTTGCCATTTCTATTCTATTTCTTTTCTTTTATAATTGATTTCTGCATTGATACTTCACAGTTTTACTACTGTTGCAGCTTAGTCAGAGTTGGAGTCAATTTAGCATGTCTGACTGTGCAAATGTTTCATACTTTTAACCATCTTAGCCATACAGTATGGTCAATATTAAAGCCATGATTTGAACCTGAATAGCTCAGTTTTAGAATTATATAATTTAAAAATTGTTTAGAGTACTTTTTATAATATTTGTAAATAATTATCTATTTAAAATTACATACCAACTTCACTGTTTCCGGGCTATTATTTAACAAATCACATAAAACCATTATTATTGAAGTAACTCATGCAGCAAAAAATTCTGAGAATGCACATATCTTTCAGTCAGATATGGTGCTTGTTTTGTTCTTGATTTTTGTTCAGTATTTTTTCTAACTTAGCCAGGTTATGTTTGTAATAAGTTACGCTAAAAATTCGTAGAATAAATGAAGTGCGCCTAAATTGAATCATCACAGGTTAGAAGCCATCTGGAAGAAAATATCTGTAATACTATATAGAGAACTCAATTGGAAAATGTGTTTTTTTGTCTATCGGATTTTCCTTTTGGGTAAAGTAATAGTACTTAACATTCCTTATCTGTTCTGATTTAATTATAGATTTAATAGTATATAACCTATTATATACATATGTGTAAATAAATGTAAATAAGGTTAAAGATTTAAAATGGAGATTAATTGCAACCATTAGAAGAGACAGTTATCCTTGTTTCTAAGCTCAGACAATGGATAGGGCCAGGCTACTGTCAGTGGTGCCCACTGGCAGAACAAGATGCAACGGACACAAACTTTGAAACACAGTAAGTTCCATCTGAAAATGAGCAAGTAATTCTTTCCCATGAGGGTGACAGAGCACTGGAGCAGGCTGCCCAGAGAGGTTGTGGAACTCCTTCTATGGAGATATTCAGAACCTGCCTGGGCACTTTACTATGCAACTTACTGTAAGGGAACCTGCTTTAGCAGAAGGGTTGGAGTTGGTGATCTGAGAGGTTACCTCCAACCCCTATGATTCTGCGATTCTGTGTAAAATTACATTACATCAGTTCATTAGTGAAATAATATATTCAGGCTTAAGTTTATGTTTACAGTTGTGTTTTTCTTCATTTTTATTTCCAAATGACAAATGCTCAGTATGGAAGACGTCTGTGATTTGTAAGACTTTTAAAATGGTTACCTATCAGCTGATAAGAAGATGATAAATTACTTTTTCATTTTGCCTATTTGAAATGCAGTATTATCTGCAGGCATCGCAAAACATTTTTTGTCTTGGAAGCATTTATATATATACATTTTACTAGAGCTTATGCTCAAGAAACATGGGCATAGACAAATATGGAACTAGTGATTAAATGTTCTAGAGTAAATTCAAATAAAGTTCTTTCATTTGCTTTTGTAAGTTGCTCAAAGTGATTAAAAGAGGTGTAAATTCAGTATCTTTGTTGTAATCTGCATTTTAGTACAAAATGGTTTTGTGATGATAAAAAGGTCAGAACTGAAACATTGCATAGCTTCTGCACACTAAAATATTCATATTCTTTATGTGATCAATTAATTACACTGAACATTGATGGAACAGTTTCTGCAGTGCTCTAGCAGGAAATAATTCTGCAAAGTACCAAGTAACACATGGACTTCATAAATGCTTTAATGTAGCTCAATAGTTTTTATTTTAGTTATTTTATTTAAAATTTGAAAATTTGGGCAACTGGAAGAAAGAATGGGACAGAGTCCTTAGCAGGATCTGTTGTGGCAGGTCAAGGAGAAATGATTTCAAACAAAAAGAGGGGAGATTTAGGCTGGATATAAGAAGAAGTTTTTTATTACATGGATGGTGAAGTTCTGGCACAGGTTGCCCAGACAGGTGGTGGATGTCCTGTTCCCGGGACATTCAAGATCAGGCTGGATGTAGGTGTCCCTGTTCATTACATGGTAGTTGGGCTAAATCACCTTTAAGTGTCTCTTCGAACTGAAATGATTCTTTGATAAGATCTAGTGTCTTTGGTTTGGGGTTTCACTAGATGATCAAATTAAATCCAGAGTTCTGCTTAGTTCTGTGACCCTAGCAGTTTTAAATGTTCACACAGAACTACTTTGTTTTAGATAGTTAGGAAAACAAGGAAACAGAATTCAAAGAGAAAACAAATTAATCATCCAAGATAAATCTAAAGAGAATTTCATGGAACAGAAACCACAGTAATTACTGGAGAAAGATTATGAAAATTTTAGCATGCCCAAAAACTAAAACAGTGGAATTTAAGTGTGTCCTCAATCTCTACTATTTGTAATTTCTGTTCTTGTTCTCCTGTAATGTTAAATCTAGTAGTACTACATTGTCATCTTCTCTTGTTTTATATATTACTGACAGCTAGAGATGTCTTGTGTTTGTATACTGTAAAGTCCAGTGATGTGACATGAGAAGTCTTTTCTTGCAGTTTTCCAAAAAAACCTAACTTTGTTAGATGAAAAGATTCATTTTTTTTTTCTAGCATTTTCAAAGGCAAGAAGGACACAACTTACTATTGTAGCCCTAATGCTATACAGTTGTTGCCATTATTTTCTATGTTGTCTAGGTTGTTCTTTGGGTCATATGCAATAGATTTTTTTTTCTTTTGTATTTGAGAGGAAAAAAAAATCCCATTCAGTTTATTTTTATAATGTCTTTTAGTGTCTGACAAAGAAAATTATTACATTTTCTCATGTGTCACCTAACTCTTGTTAATCCAAGGAGTTTGTTTTGTGAAATTGTATTAATTACATTCTGGATTATTTTATTTCTTTGCAGTGCTAACAGTTTGTTTCCAAAGCATAGTTGGTGTGTGGTACTGAATCAAAATATTTTTAATAAGTGGACAGTTATCTGAGATCAAAGTATAATGAATTCCACTATTTCCTGATAATTCTGAAGTTCCTAAAGCAACATGGTATAGCTAGCATTTAGAGGATTTCTGTTCAGTAGACCTGAAGAGTGACTTCTAAACTGTCATAAGTTAATGTTGTATGGTTACAATATTTTTAGTAAAGTAATAATTAAAATTAATTTTCTTTATTTTTTCCCTGTTTTTTGTTTTTTGTTTTTTGTTTTTTGTTTTGCTTTTTTTTTCTGTGTACATGTGATATAGCTTCAGTGGCTTTTGGACAATTATGAAACTGCAGAAGGAGTGAGCCTCCCTAGAAGTACCCTTTACAACCATTACTTACGACACTGTCAGGAGCACAAGTTGGATCCAGTCAATGCAGCCTCCTTTGGAAAACTCATACGGTCAATCTTCATGGGGTTACGGACAAGAAGACTTGGAACTAGGTATGTGTTAATGACATCTTGAACTATAATAGGAAATGCAAGCAATAATTATGAGTAAGAATCTTTTCTGATATTAGAAACTATATATAAAGCTTTATGTAAACACTACATTGGTTTTATGATAGTTATGTTTATTAATTTCAAACATGTTAATGCTTTTCCAGATGTTGTTATTATCTTTACTTTTCCTGATTTTGACTTACATTTTGATAACTACACTGCAACATAAATAAAATGCAGTCTATTTGGAAATTATGAAGAATTGTGTTTCTTAATGACTTTGATAAGATATATATATGTATGTATGTATATATATATATGTAGTCATGTTTTGTTTTGTTTTCATAACAATATGTAAAATGTTGGGTAATATTTAAGAGAGTGAATTAATTTCCTAAAGGTGCTAAAATGATACCCATGTAAATGGCAGGTATGAAAGGAGAGTTAGGCATAGTTTGTACATAATCTTTTCCAGTCAATGTAAACTGTAAAGTAAATGTAATGAATATGCATAAAACTAATGTTATTTTTCTTTCAATGCTTGCTCTTTCATAAAGGGGGAACTCCAAATACCATTACTATGGGATTCGTGTCAAGCCAGATTCTCCTCTTAATCGACTACAAGAGGACATGCAATATATGGCTATGAGACAGCAGCCCATGCAGCAGAAACAGAGGTAAAGTGCGAAATGAAGATGAGTACTTGTTAATATTTCTAGTTCATAAGTCTTTACTTCCCTTCCACTAAAAAGATGAAATTCTAATGTGAACTCTGTTCAGCTTCCCCTCTGTGAAAAATAGAAGTTTGCCAAAGATGCAGTTGATGTCACTGAAGTCACATACCAGTCAACATGAAAGAATATTTACTTAGAAACTTAAATGAGTTTACAAAAATTAATAATAAAGCGTGAGATGTTGTATGAACAAATTCTTATTATCTATCTTGACTTATTTTACCAGAACCTGAAGAATTAAGACCTTCAATTTCAAATGTTGGTATTTTCATTACATTAGTATGGCTTTATGGATAATCTGCTTATAGCAAGCTTATGATTGATATTTATTTCTTTATGTTTGATATTTATTTCCTCTCCTTGAAAGAACTAATGTGACCATAATAGTTTGTCTGTAGACTGGTTGAATTATTTGCTCTCAGCATCTATTTTTGCTGAAGATCTGTGAAATTACAGAAGTATTTGGAAGCAGTGGTATTTTCTGGGAAGACTGAAGGATATTTTGTTTTCCACAAAGGTGAAAGAGGTAACAAAGGCACATTCTTTGGGTGAAAGAATGTGAGGATATGCATATAGAAAAAACTACAAACAACAGACAATTTTAGGGGAAGAAAAGGGGAAATAGGTACACTCCTTTGAAATGACTTTGTACTTGAATATCTAAGATGTCTGATTTTATAAAACATATTGGTGGAACAGGAGTATATCAAGCAAGACATCTTTAAAGCTATTACAAAAATTAAAGTTCAGTCTTACTGTGAAATCTTTCTCATAATCTATATGTCCATTTCAGACAGCTGGTATAGACATTCTTGTCTTTTCCCTAGGGCATTCTTCACCTGTTTTCAGTTTTATTTCCATAAGTAAACCTCCAGCTTTCCAAGTTAATTTTAATACATTTCTCAGTTCTTGTACACGTCAGCCATGTGTTTTTGCTTTCATTGGTGAGAGCTGAACATTTAACTTAAGGTATTTTTTAATAAATTCAATAACTGATAACTATATTGTTCTAACCAGAACTCACTAATCATCACTTTCTGTAGATGTTATTTACTCTAAATATTTATTTTATGTAGAAGATAAGTTGTATTTTTCTACTATTCTCATCTATTTTGCCATGTTTCTTGGATGTACTGTTTGGTCAAATATCACCTTTAAACCAAGCGATTGTAATTCCAAAACATCAAGTATTTATTGATTTTTTTAAGAAAGAAATGCATTAATGGGCAGGACAGAAATTATAGATTTTTATACTGTTTCTCCATTTGCAGATGGAGATTGATGCATCACAGTCCAGAAATACTAGCATCTATAAAACTGTGCTACAATTTTGTTGTGATAATAACATAAAATGATGAGAATCTAATGATGAACTACTAAAAAGAAATCCAAATGGAGTAGTTTAGAAAACATCCATAGCCTTTCTCTAGATCACAGACATCTTTTATGTGCATATCTTTTTATTATTTTTGAGAGCTTATGATGTATTCACAACAGTTAACTTGGAAGTGTTTTCAGTTCCTTCAAATACTAGACAGTAACTAGTAACTGCTTGATCTGAACACCAGAAAATTTTGAAGGCTTCCAAATATTTTTCACATACTTCTTTTTTACCTGTAGATTCTGTATCTGTAATGCATTTTTAATATATTTGACTTTGATTTTCCTATAGTTAACAGCTTTACTATTTGTTGCCTGTAATATTGCAAACTGCTTAGACTATCTTTTGGTTACTCTTAATTTTTAAACCTGATTTTCCCCCCAATAGCATTGAAGAGAACGTGATATTTTTTCACAGTACTAAGATACTTAACCATACTTTGCACACTGTTACGCCTAAGGTCACCGTTTTGTTACATACTTTAGTACATTAGTTTATTCTCACAAAGAGTGAACTAGTGATAAATCACAAAAATAGATTTAAAGCAAAAAATCTAAGCATATTCTTAGCACGAGCTTTGCTCCGCTTGTGTTTACGATCCCTACATTTTTTTTTCTTTAACTAGCCAGAAAGATAAAAACATCTGTTTTTAACAGAAAGATAAATTGCACAACAGCATGAATTTTATTTTTCAGAAAAATACTAGGTTCAAAAACCTAGAGGAAAATCCAAATAGTAGCACAATGGCAACAGTGAAAGTAAGCATGGAAATTACTAAAAGTATAACTGACAAAGATGCTGTTTTTTTGTCTTGTGATTTTGTCAGTACATTTGTTCTGTCAGTTTGTTGTTTTTTTTTCTTTTTGTTTCTTGTACTTCACACCAAACAGACACTTCTTTCTGCCTTATCTTACTACTTAATATAAATTGTTTGCAGTACATGAATTCTATTTAACAAGTTGTTAATCTTTCTGCAGTGGAAGAGGATGTTTCTGTTAATAATGTTTGATCAGAGTTAGACAATGATAATCAGTGAAGTTGTATTGTAAATTCGTTGCCTCATGAGACCAGCATCTCACTCTGTGTCATTTCTGAATTCCATGTTCCAATTTCAGTGATCAAGATTTTTAGATTTTCGTGGCTTTTCACAGATTGATAAAATTTCTGTTGTTGACTAAAGACCTCACAGAATTTTGCAGTTTATGTTAACCTGTATAGTATTTGGACATTGTCATTTTTGGGTCAAATATGTTGAACAGCTGTAGTTCTAATGTGAAGTTTATTATTTTCAGCCCTCAGTCTTCTGTCACCTTATAGTTTAAAAGAAAAAAAAAATGAAAGATCAAACAAGTTGTAGGTCAGTTGTGGGTAAAATCATGAAATAGCCTTAAAAGTTGGGTAGTAAACAAAGAAAGAAAGAAAGAAAAAACAGTTAATTTTACCGGCTAGGAAATTGTAACCACTTTTTTCAGTGCATCAAAAATATTTGGCAAAGATAAAGATTTTTGGAGAATTTTTTCTCATCTGAATTGCCAGAGGTCCACCTGTACTTTAACAACTGCAGACCTTAAGTTGTCAGCTACTCTTTGCTTATGTTTCGTGTGAAGCTTCTGAAAATACTTCTTTCTTTTCTTTTATATTCACTGGTTTAAGTGACTTTCTAATGGTGTTGAAAATTGAGATACAGAATCACAGAATCATCTGGGTTGGAAAATGCCATCAAGATCACCAAGTCCAACCATCAAGCTGACCTACAGAGTCCCTTCACTAAACCGTGTTCCTTAGTAACATATCCACATGTCTCTTAAATTCCTTCCAGAACAGGAATTCCCTGCGCAGCCCATTCCAGTGCTTTAATTATGTTACATCTTGAGTGAAGATTCTGTCTAGCATGCTAAATTTAACCGAAGCTTAATTGAACATCTGCATTGCTTGGCACTACCCACTTGTACCTGTCATAAAAATAAATGAACCTAAATACTGAAAAAGGAGTTGCATCTAGCATTTTAAATTCTTCACTTTATGACTACAGGATTTTAAACACAAACATTTGTCATGAAGCTACAAGATAAATATGATATCATCATTAGACAAGATTAATTGATGATCACTATCCTATGTTAGGAATGGACCTAAGTACTTTATTGGAGTGAAAAGTCTTATTTGGAAAACAGAGTTACATATGGCCCTGACTTTATTTTTGAAAAGATTCATCAAGGTTAGGTTGTTTATGGCTAAAATACTATGGAAATATGTCTGATACAATAATTTAGAAAATGAATTTTGAATTCTTTCATGATCTGTGGATTATTTTTTATAGCCAGCACTGTCTCTGCTGTGTGGTAGAACTGTACATCAATATGCCAACTCCATCAGAGGAGCTGTTGCTGACTATGACAACTCTTTATTTTTAAAATTGCTGAAGCTTTATTCTCTGGCATAAAAAGGAGAGGGAAAAAAAATACCCTGTTCTGGCTGGTACCAGTTCAAGTGTACAAATCAATCCTGTATTTATAATACAACACTAAACTTAGCCCAGATTTAATCATATTCTATTTCTAACCCTGTCCAGGTTTAGAGTTACTCTGTTGTTGATGCAGAAAAGATTTTATGCTAATAACAATCATGTTGAGATGGGGGGAGAGTCTTTCTTCTCCCCTCCTCTTGAATCTGGCTTGTTAAACAAAAGCAAACAAATGCATTAATTCTTAACTAAAGACTATCTAACAACACAGTCTTACCACAAGCAGTAGCACTAAAACATAGCAGCTACAGTGCAACACTCCTGCTTCTCCCATAAATACACAGAAAGTTAGTTATTTCTTCTCTACGGATAGATTATCTCATATAGGACATTCATACTCTTGGTAAACACAGACTAGACTGGGGAAGCCAGAGTCAGACTCTTTAGTAATATTCAGTATTTGCTGTTCTTTCAAAACCTCTCAAGAACAATTAATTAAGTCTAGGGTCACACCATTTTGCTATAATGCTGGCAGTAAGAAACAAGTTTGAGATATGAAGTTGTCTAAAAATACTCATCCCAGTGGAGATTATATGGTAGGTTACGATCCTTAAACTTCAAGAGTCATCAACCTCTTTTTGTACATGCAGCACAGTTAAAGGCAAGCATGATATAGTTTGATAAAGGAAAAAAAAAAAACACTGCACCAGCAATTATATAATGTACTACATATATAGTACATATAGTACATATGTTGCAAGGAAACTAATGCCTCCTATATATCTGCATGGAAACCAGAACAGGTACAAATAGCACAATAACACTATTTGATACAGAAAATCCTCAACTACAAAACACTATTTGATGACATTTTGTTCAGCTTTGGTGTTCCTCTTCTTTTCTCTTCCACTGACTACAGTTCTACTTCAAAAGTGCAAAGTAGCCAAATGGTTGCTATTTAGATCTGAGAGTAAACTCTCAAGTGTTCTACAAGTCAGAGGCAGGACCTATTGCCTGTCAGATGTCTTACAACATTTGACCATCCAGTCTAACACTCCTGCTTGAATAATTGTGATTTTTTTTTTAATTTTATGAAAAATTATGAGACCTCAGTAGGAAGGATTTAGGTTTTCAAAGTCTCATTTTTGTTGTCCTAAAAAAGTAGTGTTATTTTTCTTATAATGGCATAAATTAGCCAGTCTAATGATTATGTTGTTCCTACGCTAAACACCAGAAGAAATTAGTAGTGGTGCTGTAATATCACTTTTATAAATTCTTCATTAGTAATGTACTGGCTGCCCTTAGTAATTGTGTTTCCTCTGTTATTTGCAATGAAAATAAAAATTTGTAAATTATTTTTGTACATTTCTGTTAATTTTTATTTTGAGATGAAGAAATCAGAGTAAACATAGCCTGTATGAGCTCATCTGTGACAAAGTTAATGAAAAGGTTAATTTTGAAATTGATGTTTTTGTAGGTATAAGCCTATGCAGAAAGTGGATGGAGTTGCAGATGGCTTCACAGGAAGT
This sequence comes from Gallus gallus, assembly GCF_016699485.2. Classification (NCBI taxonomy): domain Eukaryota; kingdom Metazoa; phylum Chordata; class Aves; order Galliformes; family Phasianidae; genus Gallus; species Gallus gallus. The sequence continues at coordinate 27,189,927 of NC_052572.1, read as the reverse complement.
GGTCAACAGACAGGCACATCTGTTGAACAAACTGTAATTGCCCAAAGTCAACATCATCAGCAGTTTTTAGGTAGTAAAGCATGTTTGTTTTATTCTACTATAAAAATCAACAAGATGAACTCCTCTGCAAATATCAAGTCACACAAGAACAAAAATTGTTTCTAAAGTTATAATGGCTTCTTTAAAATTTCTGCTGACAACAGAACAAAAAGGCACTTAAACTACATGCTTTGTTTGGTGGGTTTTATGTAATATTTAATATGCATCATATAAGTATAAAAAGAAAAATATGCAAATTCTTTCTTTGTGCGGTATGTTTGATATTATGTAAATCGCAACACAGTTGCCATGCAAAGTTATATAAAGACATGCATATTGATATTCTGTGATGACATTTCCTCCCTCCATGTTTGTTAAAGTGCATTTTATTGATTAACAACATGGGTTAACCATCTAGTGATCTTTTTTGAAAGTGTGCTGTAGTATCATAAGTGGGAAGAGCCAAATAGGTGCAACTGCTGTTTTTTTTACTTTAAAAATGCTGTCTGAAATTCTTTACAATTTTCACATAGAACAAGTATGAAAGAATCTTCACTTTGAGCGTTAAGACATTCTAGAATTTATTTCTTTGTATCATCCTTAAGTCTTTTCCTGATCATACTGTAATAGGCACTGTTCATACCTGTGTTTTCTCATTGTGTTGTTACGGAAACAGATGCGTCTCGAGTACTTCCAGAGTTTGGTGAAGTTGAAATATCTTCTCTACCAGATGGTACTACCTTTGAGGACATCAAATCACTGCAGAGTCTTTATCGAGAGCACTGTGAGGTATTTCCTATAATTCCTACAGATCTGTTTTTTGGGAGTTTTTATAGGTTCGTTATTTCTAGTGAGTGAGAATCAGTGCAAGACAGTAATGTTAGATATGTTGCAGTCATACTACTGACTTCAGGATATTTTGCTTATTTCATTGGAAGGGACACTATCTTGCTAATTTTACTGGAGTATTCACTAGGAAAAACGTTACTGGGAGGACTTCCTTCGTCAGGACAAAAATATATTCTAAAAAATAATATTCTTGAGAATATAGTTATATGTATGTATTCCGAATTTTTTCAAGAAGCTAGACTCAAGATTGTATGTGCAGATCTTTGGCTTTCTCAATAGAAGTGTAAAAAAAAGTTAAATTATCATTTAGCTGTTTACATTTTAAAAAAAACAACTTTTTTTCTCATTTTGAAGAAACATTGGGAAGGTTATACTAAATTTAATGTTGAAAAATATATATTTTAAAACTGTTTAAAAAGTGTTTTCAAAACTATATTGAATAACTAAAATGAATAAAACAGCGAGTTTGGAGTAGCGTCAACTATCTTTGGGAAAATTTCTCTGATACAGTTACATAATTTGTCTTCTTTTCTGGAGGCTTCTGGGCATGTACACTTGGTCTTACTCTCTGTGCACAGCAGCTTATATACTTCTGGGTAATACATTGATACTGTAAAAATAGTATTTCTCATTTCAGAAATAAGTTTGCCTTTATTCCACTACATAATGAAGAAAAAAAAGCCATTTCTCTATTTGGAGTTGGGACTAGAGGGAAACTAGCTAAAAGACAATCTGTATTGGCATTGTATTTTCTCAGGCAATTCTGGATGTGGTAGTGAATCTTCAATTCAGCCTGATAGAAAAGTTGTGGCAAACTTTCTGGCGCTATTCTCCCTCTACTCCACCTGATGGTACTACTGTTAATGAACCAAGGTCAGTAAATGTATTGTCTTTGTTTACTGTTTGTTATAAGAACATAATAGAAGTGTCAAACAACAGCACAAAAGTTACTAGTTTTACCATCAGAGTAAAAATCTTTTTTTCTTATGATGCATTTTAAAAATAAATTGATATTGTCTGGCATGCTAATATACACAGCTTATATGGCAAATTGCAGTCTTGACAGAATTGTCCTTTTTTTTTTTTTTCAATTAGACAACTATCATGAATGTGATATGCTTTCAATATGCTTTCACTGTATCCTACCCATTTCTTTAAAGACTACAGGATTCATACCTCTATGTAATTCATGGGCTGTACCAGATCTGTGCAAGCATTCTAATCCAGTTTCATGTGTCACAAAGTGAAAAGAAGTTCTGTTGGCTATATTTGACATATCTATAACTTATTTATTAAATAATGAATTTAACACCAATTGCTGTTTTTTATGTGCTATAAGTGTGTTTTCGTCTATTCATTTGCTGTATTTCTTCACTCCAGCAATCTGAGTGAAATAGAAAGTCGACTTCCAAAAGCAAAACTGATTACTCTGTGCAAAAATGAATCTATTCTGAAATGGATGTGTAACTGTGATCATGTGATGTACCAGGCTTTGGTGGAGATTCTCATTCCTGACGTCCTTAGACCTATTCCTAGTAAGTTGAACACAGAACGTTTTGTAAGGATTTTCTTTTTTCGTATGTGTGCGGTCTTATGGCGCATGGGGAAGTTTTAGGCATTATTTTTAAGGTTAGAGAACTACTGTGTGTTGTTTATCCTTAAGTTTTTTGGGTAGAAAGTTGTCGTGAGAGTTGATGTATAAATGCCTTATATTTTAAAATCACTGAGGATCATAGTGCAGTTGAAAGATGTAGTTTTCAAGATCAAGTTCCGCATGAAAAGTACTTAAGAGGCACTGGGACCCCCCAACTCAATGTAAGCTAATGTCAGTGAATATTTCCATTAAATGAGGTAGTTTTTGGTTTATAAACCTTACAAATCAATATTTAATCAGCCCAGAAAAAGTGTATCTGAGCCTTGTGCTTTCATTTTTGGACATTTCATTTTTTATGTTCCTTATTAAAAAGAACCAACTTATGTTCCTTATTAAAAAGAACCAACTTTAAAGGCTGTTATGGCAATGAAGAGTCAATTCTGAATTTTTTAGTCCAATTTAATATTCTGATCTACTGTTTATTCTTCATATATCCTATGAGAAAGAATCATTAACTGTCTGTCCATTCAACCATTATCATGAGTATAGCTTTATATTGAATGTTAATTTTACTAGAATCCATCGTTGCTCTAGGAATGTATGTATATGGCTGTTCTTGGCAGAAAATCAATTTATCTGAAGAAAGTTAGCTCCTTTATAAAATGTCTGTTGCCTAACTTATATTGTGGAAAATATTGAAATGAAATAGTTTTAGTAATAAAGTATAATTCTTCTAATGCTTAAGTATTATGTCTTTTCCATGAAGAAATCCAGTCACCTTATAAAATTGGAGTAATCTACTTTAAAAAATTAGGGCCTGAAGTAGCTTTGAAGTAGCTTTGTAGCTGACAAAGCTGTTTTTTTCCTACTGTAAACACATGTTCCTGTATAGTAATTCTAGCAGTGATAAGCAATTCGTATGATATTTGGAGGTACTGACTTCTAGAGAAGTTTTATTGACTTTTTGCTTGTCAGTGAAACAAAATTAGGTTTCAGTAAACTATGTATGATACAAAAAATTGAAACTGGAAGTGTGTAAAATCTGAAGATCAGCCATTACAAAGGTAGAGGGGATTGAAGGAAAGAGTAAGGTAAGATAGAGATAGACATAATTTACCTCTTCATCTATTTATCAGAATAAAGGAAAAATACTTCCTCATGTATGTGCAATTATTGACAACCATTACTTGTGTAAATTATTCTACACTTATTTATATTTCATGTTTTACTTTTCTATCTAATGAAAATATAAGTCAATGTGATATTACTTTAAAATATAATCTATCTCTAACTAATAAGCAACAATTTAAAAACTCATAGATCTGTTTATAACATTTAGTATGTTGAATTAAATTTCTCACTTCCAACAGCACAGTGTTTTCTAATTAAAAACGTGTAACAGCCATGGAACATTTGAATGTTTATAACTCTATAAGGCTTTTTATCAAACCACCTTTTCTCATTGTCTTTCTCTTTCTTCTCCTGCATAGCCCAAGTGGTCTCTAGGCAAGTTTTTATATGGTATCTCTTTAGTTTCTGGCATCTTCTTCTCTTTTCAGTCAGATGCATTGGGCATTACAAATAGAAGATGTCAAGAAAATGGGTTGCAATGATCTCATATAAGTAACAACAGATATCAGGTCCCTCTCAGGCTATTTTTTCTTCTTGCTAGAATTAGCTCTCATATTTTAAAAATTGTTACTTACTCTGTTTGAAATTATCTGTTCTGGGATTGCACATCAGGTTTATTGATACATAGCACACTTCTGTTCCCAGGACAAATTCATCCCAATGGATTTCTGCCTTTATTTTGTGACATTCCAGTGATTTTTTGCTCAGAAAGCAATCATAGAGTTGAAGACATCTAATATTTTACAGCTGATCCAAAAGTAATGTCTCCTATTTTATTCACGTGGCCCATGACATCAGAGGCAGATGTTGCTGGTATGACAGTAGAGGTTGAATGCTCCCTCCGATACTCCATTCCATGTTGTTGCCATGTGACAGATGGCAGCAGAGGGGCGGTCTGACAGAATGACATCTGACATGGAAGTGCGTATGAAGCAAAGGTGTGCCTCTGAATTCCTCCATGTGAAAAAAAGGCTCCCACTGGCATTCACTAATGCTTGTTGAACCTTTATGGAGACCAAGGACTGGATGTGAGCACAGCAAGGCCCTGGTGGTGTGTTTCAGGAATAGTGGCAGCAACAGTGGGTCATCTCTGCTGGTGCAGATATATATGATAGCACATCATTCAGGCTCCTGTTCACCACTGGTGAAAATGCACAGCTAATGGGGATGACAGTGCTGACAAATAGAGTTTTGTAGCTGGGAATTTACTCTATCAAACAGTGTTATGCTTTTTGTATCTGTTGCAGTTTCCATGGAAATAAATAGGGGGCATTACTTTTGGGCCAACCTATTTATTTTCTTGGTTTTCTCTTATAGTTATACTTTTTTCTAGATTTTTTGTGTTTTTATTCCAGAAAATTTTCTGTGCTACTTACCTGTGTAATATGTTCTACTGGAGTAGAAAAGATAATTGAGGAAAATATTGAAAATTGAGGAAAAAATAGAGGAAAAATGTTAGTTTACCTTTATCCTCTGTGTTAAATTTGTTAGCTGAAATGTTCAGTACCCACAAAGTGAATGAAAAAATGTCTGTACTTAAAATGTTCAAATTCCTTTTCCTAAGAAAAATAGAATGCAGTCTGAGTCAAGAATAGAATGAATTATTGTCTGATGTCCTTGGCAATAGACTTGAGTTCTGTGTTTAACTGGCAGTGGATCTTTTTTTCTGCACAGTAGACTTTTTGCACCTTTGCCTGTGACAGGATGGCAGTAACAAAGTTTCTGTCACAGGAAAAGAATTTATGTTCAACGCATTTCCAGATTGTATTACACGAATTCAGGCAGACAAAAATCTGAAGTACTGGAGTACTGGAGATATGGTAAAGCTTTGCAGAAAAGGACTGGGATTTTTTGTGTGGGTTTTTTTTTTTTCTTTTTGTGGTTTTTGGTTTTGTTTTGTTTTGTTTCTACCTTCATGAGTTACTTTGAAGTAAACTCATTGTATATTTCTTTGAAAAGTTTGTCTTCCATTGTTCGTTCTTGGTAACACGAAAAAGGCTTTGAGGATGCAGGTACATAAGTTTTTGGCAGTGGCTGGATGCATACTTAAAGATATAGTATAAGAAAAATTCTATATTTAATAAGATATCTGAAAAATTAATTAGAAATTCACCGTACAGTGCTGACACCTGATTATCTAATATAGCTATAAAGAAGGAAGATTTCTTCAAAACTTAGAATTCCTTCTATTTGCTCCACTTTCCTCCTCATTAAAGACTTTTTTTAAAGATGTAACTGAGCTGCGTTTCCTTATTTAAGGGAGATTAACCTTGTAGTGATGAAAGTAATTACATAATATATAATTTAATATATAATTAGGTGAAAATGAATAGTAAGTGAATTAGAAGTGATAACAGTAATACTTTCTTTAAGTTACTAAATATAATTCATACAGTATTTATGTTATTCCTTCCACTTCGAATTGTCTTGCTCTGTAGGTAAGAAATAAAAGAAATGAAAACATAGTTAATTAGTAACAGCAGAGAAAATTTACAAAGTGTCAGAGGTTTGCAGAATAATTGATAGGACTGAAGAAAAGAGCTTGTTCTCTATGTGAAAAACTTCAAGAGAAAACAAACAAACATCGGTTACCATAGAATGTTTACCTTATTGAGATACTTTGTAAGACCAAATTACGTTCAGCTAAGCATCCAGATCTGTGGTCCTTTTGGATAAGTTAATAATATGATTTCTATGCATTAATTGTACAAATTCAAAGAAGTGTGAAAAATATATAGCAAAGTACTTATTTTTAATTACTTGATCTTCTAGTAACAGTTTCCATGAATAAAGGGTTCATCAGTAATTCAAGCAGTAAAAAGAGTATTTCTCAAAGACAAATTCTGTCAGCCTTAGTCTACCAGAAAGTTCTGCCCTATGAACAGAACCCAGTCTTTACTTGTGCAGTCTCTTCTTACATGTAGCTGAAATAATTTGAAAGTAAATCTAGTTTCTTTTTGCTAGTGTTTTTACTCTTCATTTTTGCAGCTGCAGTGATTCTCCCTTCATTTTTAGAAAACTGCAGTTTTTACTTTTGTCTCCTTTTCCCAACTGTTTGGGTGGACACTATTAGGTCAGTGGTAAGTATTAGAAAGCAAGATTTTACTCCTCAAGAGATAAGATTTTCTTTTTTTCCATGTGCAACTCCTTGTGTAAAAATTTCATTTCCTCCTTCTTTAATAACTACGTAGGTTGATCTGAAAGTAATGCCTCCTCATTATTTTCATGGAAACTTCAACAGCTATGAAGAGTACAGTAACTCTACTTGGTAGAGAAAATTTTCAGCTACCAGACACTGTTTTTCAACATAGTCACCACCATTAGCTATGCATTTTCACCAGCAATGAACAAGAGCCTGCATTTCACACTCATATGTATCTACATGACTGGAACATGGCTTGTCTTTCACATCACTGTCACCACTGCTGTAATGTACCACCTGCCACCTCATGTTGCTCACATCCACTTTTTGGTATCCATAAAAGTTCAGCAATTATTAATGAGTGTCAATGGGTGTAATTTTTTACACATGGAGGAATTCAGAGACACACCTTTACCTGAAAGTAACTTCACCCACACTTCCATGTCAGACTTCATTTTGTCAAACTGCCCCTCTGCTGCCATCCATCACACAACAACAACATGTAATAGAATACTGGTGGGAAGGTTCAGCCTCTACTGTCATATCACCAACATCTTCCTCTGATGTCATGGGCCAAGATAATAAAATAGAAGGCATTACTTTCAGAGTAGCCCTCATAAAACTTTTTGACTACACTACTAATTGCTGCAAAAGCTTCAATTTCTCTCACAATCCATGTCATCCACTCAAGCAATTCTGTGGATGCTATAGTGAAGGGAAAAAAAAAAAAAAAAGAAAGATTTTGCAGCTGTTTGAATAATTGTACTTTCTGTCAGTGCAATATATTCTTATATTTTGCTTGTTGATTATATCCTTAAGAACTACTTATTGGATTTTGTTCTTTAAAATGGAAATAAGCAGCACCATGACATTGGTTCACACTGCTTCAGGTCTGTTTGAGGAAACTGCAATATTCCAGTAATAGGAATTTTTCAGAGATTTGCTCTTTAAAAGAAGTACTTAAATGAAATGGAAAGCTGAGAGTTTGTGATAAAATTTTTCAGTGTGTGGGAAACAACTGCTGCAGTTACAGATGTTTTTATACAGGAATGCCCAAAACAATACTGTTTATCATCAGCTTCTTGAAAGATTAGGTGAGGAAGTTCAAACTGTTCATTAAAACAAAATTAAATCCATTATTGCGTTATCTGAATCTGAATTAAGCATTTTGAACCCTAGTTTGTTTTGTCTTCCATTAAGTAAAAGTGATGGATCTAAATATTGAGCATAAAAGTACTGAAGATGCCAAACATTTCAAAACAGGTACTTTGCTTACTTTTCATTCTGTTTTTTTCTTCTTTCATGTGCAGGTGCCTTGACCCAAGCCATTCGCAATTTTGCAAAAAGCCTTGAAGGTTGGCTTTCAAATGCCATGAACAATATTCCACAGAGGATGATACAAACCAAGGTAGACAAAACTATTGCAGCTGTATTCTTGCAATGACAAATCCAGTGTGCAGTAGTATATAAAAGCAGTAGTATTAGTATAACATTAATGCTAAATTTCATGTTTAGCATCACATCAAATAATGGGAGAGGAAATAACTCAGTTTTGTCAAAAAAGTAAAAGGAAAAGGAAAATACTTTTGATCTGTTACATGAATGTAATTCACATATTATGACATTTTTTATTATGAGTCATTAATATGGAATATTAAAATGAACGTAAACAATCAAAGGTGTATTAATGGACAGATAAAGAGTACAAAATTTTAAAAGAAATTAATTTCTTCATAGGTTGCCGCTGTAAGTGCCTTTGCCCAGACTCTGCGAAGATACACATCTCTAAACCACCTGGCTCAAGCAGCTCGTGCTGTTCTTCAAAACACTTCTCAAATCAACCAGATGCTCAATGATCTTAACCGTGTTGATTTTGCCAATGTTCAGGTAAAATTTAGCTTTAAGTATCAGGCTTAGAAAAAAAAAAAATTGTTTCCTCCAGATCCAAAGATTCTGAACTTTTGCATTAGCTGTCATTATTCTTTCAAGAAAAAAAAATGATAAAGTTTTTATGATTCATATATATCCACTAATTCCGTTCAAACATACTTTAGGAAAGTAAGAACTTGGAGCCATTACCTATTTTCAGGTACTTATTTATTTCAAGTACTCATATTATTCCAAATTCTCTGAAAACGTAGAGCATATGCGTTCGAATGGGTATATCATGATTATTAATAGCATAAATGATACTGCACAATTAGGTCTCAGATAGGAGCACAACTCCCAAATGTCTCTGAAAGCAATTAAATGTGCAACATTGTTTCTAGTAGAGACTGTTTCATTCATTCAAATGCAATTACATTAGTATGCTTTATCTAAGTATCTGTGCTTACGCGTATGACATCTCCGGATTAGTTATTAGATTAATAAAGATTAGAATTTGTTTCTACTTAGCCTTCAAAAAAGGTTTCTCACATGATTCTACACCTTTGTTGAAGTGTTGTTTTCCTTTTGCCCAACAAAATGAAATATTCCAGAGGACTGGAAGTTCTGTGTTGGAATCTTTTTGTGAGGAAATCATTTTATATATAAAAATCAGTTTGCTAGTGACAGTTTTATTCTTTATGCTTTTCTCATATACTTTTTAATAAATATGTTTTAATATTTGTAGTTATATTATGCAACAATATGTAAACTATAAATGGCAGCATTAGAATTAAAATAGCTTGTTTAGAAGGGTCCTATGAGGATCAAGTCATGCTGCCTGACTGCTACAGGGCTAACCAAAAGTTAAAGTGAATTTTTTAAGGCATTGTCCAAATACTTCTTGAACACTGACATACAGAGTGTATCAGCCACCTCTCTAGGAAGACCAGACTGTTCCAGTGTTTTGATCACGTCTTGTGGCACAGCTTTTTCCCATCCATCCTGACACTGATGTCCAGTGAGCAGAGCCCGCTACCTTTCTCAGTACTTTCCCTCCTCAAGGAGCTGCAGGGAGCACTGATGTTCTCTCAACCTCCTCTTCTCCAGGGTGGGCAACCTGAGTGTCCTCAGTCTCTCCTCATAGGATATGCCCTCCAGCCCTGTTACCAGCTGTGCTGCCCCCTGCACACATTCAAAAGTATCTTAATATTCACTGATCACCTGTTTCTTTCCATTGTTCTTCCCATTACTGGGAAGACTGCAGAAAACACTACCTGTGATTCTGAATCCTTCAGCTGTCTTCCACGAACCTTTAAATCTCTTCCCATTTCCCTCAGACTCCTTGGAAGGAACATCATTGGTACCCACATGAAAGAACAGGAGTGGGTAGTGTACTTGACCAAAGATGCAAAATGTTAATTATAGTAATATGTTAATGTAGACACAGCCTGCTAATGTTGAGGTTGGCACATGACAGCTAAAGTTTAAGGACATGGCTTGAGTGAGTCTTCATGTTATCTCTTTGTTTTTGAAGTGTCCTACTAGACTCATATAATCTTGATAATGCTGATTAAATTGTTTATTGTTATATGCAAGCATGTTTCTCCATGTCTTTGCAGTTAATTTTGTACTTACATGTAACATACAGGCAGCAAATAAAGCAATTCTTGTTTATATACAAAACTTTCTTTTATAAGATGGTATAACTCAAATTGTCTTTTTCATATCAGAAGGGACCTTGCACTTCATTTTTTGTTTGTTCTTTTATTACTTTAGACCCCCACTTAACTGGTATTTCTGATTGGCATGCCAGCAGTCCCAACAAAAACTGACAATTCCCAAATGTTTCAGTAGAAAAACTATCAACAAAGAAAGTAAAAGAAAATGAATGTGGAAAACCAGAACACACTTGTGTCATTTCCATCATTCTTTCTTATTTCTGAATTTGACATCTGAGTCTATGTGTTGTGTTTTCCCCACCCACTTTCTTTGAACAAAATTGTGACAGACATAAAACAAAAACTACTTTTTAGTTTCTTCTATAAGCATTTTTTGTCCTTTTCCTCCACAGAATTGTTTAACCTTTAAGAATGAATTGCATTCTGTGCTTTGGTTTAAGTACTGCTATTTCAAGGGCTGCTATTTGCTTTAACAGGAGCAGGCTTCCTGGGTGTGCCAGTGTGATGACAACATGGTTCAGAGGCTAGAAACAGATTTCAAAATGACTCTTCAACAGCAAAGCACTCTGGAGCAGTGGGCTGCCTGGCTTGATAATGTAATGATGCAAGCATTGAAACCATATGAAGGAAGACCCAGCTTTCCTAAAGCAGCACGACAATTTCTGTTAAAATGGTCTTTCTACAGGTAGTATTTAATACTTATAAAACATTTTAACTGTTATTTGCTGAATTGCTCACTGTAGTGAAGTTGACAGATGCAACATCAAACAGTGAGTCACAGATTCACCAGAAGTATGTGGGTGGGTTTTTTTCCAGAAAATTACTGTTAACATCAAACTCAGGGACACATACAACTTGGCAGGGTCTTAACTGATACTCTTGGTGTTTGGAAGGCCACATGAATGCAGGTAGAATTTTGTCATGAGAGTTAGAAACATAATGTGGAATCGTTGGGTTGAATGACTGTACAATTATTAAGCCACTGTTTTTAATTTTATTTATTAAAACACTGTAATATCTGTGATAATTAGGTAAGGTAAACTTTTTTTACAGTATAGAAAGTGGATTAAAGCAAGCTAACATTCAATGTTATCTGCTTATTGAATCAGTTGTGAATGTAAAGCTGGTTCTTTGAAAATGATTATTTCAGCCACTTGCTGAAGATAGCAAAATTTGTCAATCTAATACGTACACAGAAGTCTTTTTCTAATTTTGTTTGAACTTTGTATTATTAAAATCATGGTAATTAAAACCTTTGTACTGGGAAAGTGGGCTCAACAGAATTTATTTAAACATTAGTTTATCTAAAATGAAAGTTTGAGTACAGTTTATGTTTTTAGCAGTTTTCCTTCAGCTTAGGTTTACACATGCTCATATCTTGGTGGTTATGCAGATAGAAAAGCAAAGGAAAATGGAAAACAAAAAAAATCCAGTTATTTCTTTTCTAATACGGTGGTCAGCAACACCTTCTGCAAAAAGAGAGAAGCAAATAATTGCCTTTCCTGAACACCTCTTCCCAAAGACACCATCAGTCAGACATTGTGGATAATGTTTTTAAGAATATTGCTTTTGAGCTGAAATGTCTATATGGATAAGCGTTACTGTGACGATAATATATAACACAAATATTTTTTTTTTCATTTTTGAATAGTTCAATGGTGATTCGAGATCTAACCTTGCGCAGTGCTGCTAGCTTTGGCTCTTTTCATCTGATCCGCTTGCTTTATGATGAATACATGTTTTACTTAGTAGAACATCGTGTTGCTCAGGCCACAGGAGAGACACCTATTGCAGTTATGGGAGAGGTAAGATAATATGTGAGAGATTAGATTTGATAGATTTAGTGATGAATTTGAGTACGTACCTTTGCATATACATACCTTTCACATACATACACGTACAGGTATACTTAAGAGATCTGTGACACAGTCTGTTTTCATATGTTTCAAAAGTTACAGGCTTAAGAAACACAAAGAGCCTCAGATGAGAACTATCTTTGCACTTGACCATGGCACCTGCAAGGCGAGGTTTATTTCATCCCTCTTTTCTCCAGTACTTCATCTAACTTTTTGAGATACTGAAGAATGCATACACTTTCATCAAGGAATTGTACTCCCAAAGTGATTGAAAATTGATATATTTGAAAATACAGTAGATGTTTAATGGCACAGCTTTATTACATTTTCACATTTGGAAGTCACTGTGTGATGTTTGTTACTGATAACTTGCAAGTTATTTTGCAGGTTGATTTGACATCAGGTTTCATTCTTCCTTCAAGATACACTAACAGTATCACTAAATACTGTAAATAGGTAGCAGACTTTCAGAGAAATTGGACATGTCTCACTGTATTTGTCAAATGATATCCTACCATGTGGCATGAGGTTTTAGACAAATTAAATTACAGTGTTTCCACTTAGTAACCCACTGATAGTATATTTCCTTAGTCTGCCCTACATATGCAGTACTCAGAAGTATATCGTTATTTCATTCTTGCCTTCTTAACACACATCCTATGTTTATGCACCAGTTTTTAGGAGTTCTGTAGTTGTTTATTTGATGTGAACTGAAGGTGGAGATATTTCTGGAAAAAAGTAACAAAACTTTTGGAGATGGGAGGTACAGGAGAGAGTGCAAATATTCATTAAATACACGCTTCTTAATGATTTTCTGTATTCAATGACTGTGACTGAAATAAAAAGAGGAAATCTAAGACCATAGACCGACAAACATCGTAGGACAGTGTAAGCTAGTGTTGCAGCTGAGATTAGCATGTTCATTTTCCTGCCTTCCTCTTCTCCCAGCTTTGGACACAGGTGTTAGCAAAAGTACTGACAAGTACTGCAGTTAACTGGATCAGATTTAATGCCTCATGTTTATAAGTGATTATTTTTCTTTTGAGTCAGTTCTGTCATACGGTTCTATTACATAGCTGTGTGAACACTTCATGCACAAAGCCAAAGTAGCATAAGAGTAAGCATGAGGACATGAAATGATAGTATTGGTGCTCATTGCATTAGTGTTCCTTACTACTGTTTTATCTTACTGTATTTCTGAAAAAGGCTGGTATCATTATTTATTGTCAGAACTGTATAATTTAAGTAAAACCCTCCTTTCATTTGGAGGGTGACATTCTTCGCTGCTGATTTCATTTCTGAGAGTTAGAAGATTCAGGAAAGGAAAGGAAGGAATGTTATACATTCAGAATATGAACAACATTTTTGCAAATGTATCTTTTTAATACAAGTAAATTGGTTACCATTTTGTAAACTTTTCCTCAGCAATGCATTTCATCTGCCTTCCAGGTAAGTCTGCAATGCTATGGCTGCATTTACAGACACAACTTCATTTTTCTTCTAGCTTCTCTGGGAAATTTTAAGAAGACTTTTTGGGTAAAATATTGATAGTTCAAAATGTCTGTCACATTTTCTGGCTTAATCAACACAGAAGTAGCTCACTTCAAGTGATAAAGGCCCTGATGACATCATCTGGAAAAAGAATCGTATAAGTTTATAATTCCCCATTTTAATTTGTGAAGATTTCTTTAGTGATAAATGTCTTAATAAACACAGGATGGAATGGAAAATGAATTGATGCATGGTGGATATGGCTGCAGCCTAGGCCATGAGTTTGCATGCTAGCCTCAAAACAGTGGAGCACAGTCTGGCTCCATCACAGACATTCTACATAACTATTTGCACAAGACTGTGCTCAGTTTTTTTTTTTTCACTCTTTATTTTGCAGTTTGGTGATTTAAATGCTGTGTCCCCTGGAAATATGGATAAAGGTAAGCATTTTAATCTTTCCAGCATATAAGTCATTGTAGAACTAATGTGTCTCTGAGCAAAATAAGTAGAATTTAGAGCTGTATCATGCTATAAAATGTGTGTGTTTGTTTGTGGATACATTGATATGCAGCATCTAATAGTTACTAGAATATCATAGGTATGTTTTCTAACAATTTATTTTAAAGATGTTTAGCGTTTACACAGGAAATATTCCCATTTGAGCCTGGAATTTATTTGTGTCTTGTAGTACAGAGAAGGGGAACAGCTGTGTGAAGAAAGACAGGAGTAGGCTTATGTATCTTTATCACTGCTAAATGGAGATGTTAGAATTTCACTCAGTTGCTAAATAGCTTGCCAGAGAAGATGGTAGGAAGAAATGAGTTCCTTATGAGCTCTTCATGCCATATTTTTGACATACATTTTATACTGACTAGTTGTACAATTTGATGTCACGTCACAACCTCTTTTCACTCATTTCCCTATGTGTAACAATTCTTCAAAAGATTTATCAGGTCTTAAAGATAAAAGGGATTTTGCAATATGAAGTTATTGTTGTTTGTTAGATACTGTTTTTGAGATTGGTAGTTGCTTTTCCTTCTTACTTTATCAATAGTACATAACTGGTGTGATCAAAACGATGGGAGTCTATTAATCTGTTTAACATACTCATTAGCTTTTTCCATTAAAGTTTTAACATTTCAGTTTGTGCTTTATCAGATTGCTAGTCATCCCATTATCTTTGTATTTCAAATATTATTTGCAAAATAAAGGCATGTGTATTAGATCTTTTTTTTTTCCCTTTGTGCAGATGAAGGCAGTGAAGTTGAAAGTGAAATAGATGAAGAAATGGATGAAAATGGAGAGCCGCAAGCAAAGAGAGAGAAAACAGAGCTAAACCAAGCATTTCAGGTGGGCTGCATGCAGCCAGTGCTTGAGAGCGGAGTACAGCAGAACCTCCTGAACCCAATTCATAACGAGCACATCGTTGCAACTACTCAGACTATCAGACAGTGCAGTGCTACTGGAAATACATATACTGCAGTCTAATGTGAAACTTCCCCTCTCCCCCCATCATTACATTAGCCCTTTGGGTTTAGTAGGAAAAAAAAAATAAAAGAGAAAAAAAGTCTGAAAATCGACTGTTGTCAAATTTCAGCTGTACTGAACATTATTTTATTGGAGTCATTAAATGGTATGGGTGTAAACATTTTGCCAGACCTGTTTAAAAAAGATTTTTTTGTAAACAGGATCATTTTACATTGGCCACTCAATATGAAGAGTTTTCTTATAATCAAATGCAAGAAAGATTTTTGCAAAGCTTGATGTTAATGTTTTTGTCCTCTTACAATAATTTAATTTTTTTCATAGTTTTTTAAAAATATTTTAATGTTCATTATTGGTTATGGTGATGATTTCATATATACTTAGGTTTTTAAATAGATGCACTTCTGTGAAATATCAAAAGAACTATTTTCTTTGATTTACACTGGAGGCATACTTATTTGACAACAGATGTATCAAGTTTGTTATAAAAGGTGCTTTTCCGTGGACAACTAGAAGACACTATTTTGATAAAATTGTGAGTATTCAGGGGGATTTTTTGTAATATTGTTGAAGAGTTGAGAAGATATACTAGTTTCTTTCTGTGAGAAAGAAGCAAGTTTAAATGGTGGAATTGTAACAATGTGATAATGTGTACGTAACGAACGTACCTAATTATCTGACCATCATATTAAGAATGCAAGGTTCATTAAAAATCAACAGTTCCAGATATTATTTGCATACCAGTTCCTCTGTTTTGAAGACTACTGATACTAAATGTGGTGCCACTGAACAGGTGCTTTTGGCTGTTGAGTGGTAACTGTAGTTGTTAGAAGCTGAAGCTGAAAAAGAAGTGACTTAATTATTACTGTTAATTTTTAAGTGTACATGCTACTTAAGCTGGACTGGACATACAGGAAAATATTCCATTTGGATGACTTTCTTCTATTCCAGGTCTTTTCGTATTAGTGGTTCAATCTGCTGCTCTTAGAAAAGATAATTTATAGAATGCAAGGAATGTAGCAACCTGCATCATTTTCCTTTCAAAAATATTTCCTTGTTACAGTGGATTTAAATTTTTACAAAAAATTAGGTAAGGCAGTGTAACTGGCACACCTCACTTTTACTTATTCCCAGTTGTGTAGAATTTGAATAGGTGGCTAGATGGACCATTGCCATTTAAGAATGTACATCAGGGATCATTGTACCTCGGCTATTACATGGTGCCTTAAACAGAACTGAAGCTAAGACTTAGTACTTTTTGTTATTCTTAACTCTTAAATTAATTCAACAAGGTGTGCCTGTCATTTTCAAATTCCCTAAGAAGTAAGGACAGGTTACATAGCCTTCAAAATAATGAAATGATTTTTTATTATTAAATGATTTTAATATCCCTCTTAGAATGACAATAAACCTATTTTTTCTTGTTTCTAGCTGGATTTCACTTTATTACAAATAAAATTTGCTTGGGAATCTGGAAGGCAAAACTAGCTTTAATACCACGTTCAGATGTCAAGATAGATTGACCATAGTCCCAAGCATGATTATATATATTTTTAGACCCATGTCTACTTCTAATTTTGAAAAGTAAAAATGAATAAATGAGCAGGTACATAATGCAGTGCATGTTTTCAATTTGTATATTTTGTGGGGTATCAGCCTGATTTGATGTTTTAACAACTCGATCTCATATTGACAGTTTATATAGCATACATTAATTGCCATTTTTATTCTCAAACATTTCATTATGCAGACACATGAATTTGCTACATTAAATAGAGAATTGAATAAGAAAAGAAAAAAAAGCCAAAAAGTGAAGGAGAGCACAAAAAAATCAACTTTGTACAAATGACTGTGTAAGAACATTAGGGGTTCTTTTATTTTGGCTTACCTACGGTGTCTGTAAAATGACTTTAAAGTAATATATACCAAATGGGAGAAGAATAGCAAAATGAACAGTGTATTTATAGCAAAGGAGTTTGTTGCTATAGATTACATGTGCTCCAAATACAGCTGCATATCAACTAAAATGTCCTAACATTATTGATGCGCAAAATTGAAGTTAAGTTCCTTTAAAGAGTTGGGAGGTGAACCCATCCTGCTTACTCTGTGTAGGCATAATTCCTACTTGATGTCAGTAGATGGCTTTCACCTCAGTAAGAAGTGAAAGTGAGGTTTATATTCATTATTTCTACACACAATGCACTGAATCTCATTATAGATTTTGCTCTCACATATATTGCTCAGTGTGTCCTGATTTTTCCTTGGAAATCAGCATAGCTGTACCCTTCACCAAAAATCCTAAAACTAAGCTGTGATAAATATTTTACTCCCCTTCATTGTGCATTATAAGATGTTTACAATTAAAATAAAGTGAAATAATTCAATTTTTTTTTTTCATTTTAAACTTTTTTAACACTGTAGTACTTCATTCAGTTTTTGTGTTGGCAAACCCTATAATGTTTTCTTATTGTCTTATTGATTTTAGTGTTGTATTTGTTGTTGCTGAGAAAAGAGAATGATTGTAATAGGTAAATTTAGATCACTGAAAGAGGTGGGACCTGAGTATCTTTAAGTATTCCGTTTCCCACTCCCATCCATTTGTTCACTGTTCACAAAGTGCAAAAAAAGAAAAAAAAAAGAAAAAAAAAAGAAAAAAAAGGAAAAAAAAAAGAAAAATTAGAAAAATTAGAAAAATTAATACAAAGATAGAATGTATTTCATAGCTTCTACAAACAATGAGTTATCAAAACAAACTGGAACTATCCCAGATTGAGAAAATTAAATGGCGTCTGTATTCCTATGCTTATCAATTGATTACTTTTTGGAATTTTAAAATGTTTTCTTCTCATACTTCTTTTCTTACAAGATTTTTAGAAGAACTAAGTTGCTGTAAGCTAGTTTATATAGTTGCAGGTTTGGAGGTCTTGTGTTTTTACATTTAATGAAATTTTAATCAAACACAGGTAAAACATTTTGCACACTTCTGCTATCTTTAATAGTTGTGTTTTAGTAATGATTAAACTACAGAGATATGAATACCTCAGTCCAGATTCTATGATGCGCAGCACGTGGTTGCCAAACCAGCTCTGAAGTCTGTTGTCAGTGCTCTGGAGAGGTTTAGCATTTATCCACAGGGTAGACATTATGAGGGCTGATAGTGGTTTATGTGAAATGGAATCCAAAATAATTATTTAAAGGCATCTTCCCTGTTAGCACAAATATCACAGTGAACAGTGTAGGGGGATGGGTATTGTTAAACTACCTTTTCAAAGCACAGGGCCCAATTTTCAAAAGTTTTATATTTGTGATGATTTGTTGGTACATTTCCGTCTTTTTCATAGTAGATCAGTTTTAAAGCTTTTGTTCTTCTTTTCTGTTTTCAGTTATTATTTTTGTGTTTTACTCATGTACTGTAGCATGCTATAAGCACCTTCTTTTAAAAAGACTTCCCTAAAAAGCTGGAAAATAGATTCTAAATTATTTACCCATAAAATATCGACTTACAGAATTACAGCCTTTAGTTCATAAATAAGAAAATAGATAACATTCTGGTATACTGTCATTCAGGAATGTATAGGCATATATACACATTTAATTTAAAGCGAGGTATTTTAAAATATCTAAAACCTCTTTTTTCACCTTTTTTTTTTTTTTTTCCTAAGACATGATATCTTTCTGAATATCACTAATTGATATCTGCGCTGTTTAGGAAACCTTTTAGATTTAGAGTTGCACTGGATTCAGTTCAGATTAGTTTTACAAAATGAAAATAATCATTTTAGCTATAAAAGTAGGGAAGGAAGAATAGATTTATGAATAATGTAAGTATGACCTACAACAGTAATTTTGGAGTTTAAAACATTCATTTGAGAGATCAGCGTGAATTTCTGAAAATTGGGCCCTTGTCTCTCTAACAGGACATCCTCTGTGTATATGGTTTAAAATCAATAAATGGAATTGTAGTATCTCTGCTAATTTGTTTGGTGATTTAAGAGAAACAAACAAACAAACAAAAAACTGGAACAGGAGCATAAACATACAGTGCTTATTTCTAGTATTAGAAAATTAATTTAATATAATGCCTTGCATTAACCCTTTGAGCATTGTAAGTCATATGATGGGAATAAAGCCTTTTAGGTCATTTAATCAGTCCATTTATCGTACACTTCAAAATAGCTGATTGATAGCATTGTAGATTATTATTATTATTTTTCTTTTTTTGTATAATTCTAAAGTAAATACTTGCATACTATACAGGAATGGTTTTGTGATAGGTTCAATAGATTTAGCCAAATATTCACTGCCATTGATGTGTACTGTATAATGGAAAATAGTTCTTCGTCTCCCTTGTTTTCATAAATGCAGAAATACATGAAGTAAATCAAATGTGTTTCTACAGACATGAAGTTGTCTAATATGATGCCTTTAGAAGATGAAGGTTTAGGAAAAAATATTTATCGTTTTTTGAAAATCTCCTTAGGTAGGTTAGCATTGGAATACTCCAATACTGTAAAAGAGAATCATTAGACATAAAAGAAGGCTTAGTGAAAAAGAAAAAATTTACAGAATATTTGGTATGTTTACAGTGAAGTTTTCTGCCGTCTTTTTCATAAAACTGAACACAATTATACTCCTCTTAACATTCAGTCACTGCAATAATAACTAATGTTAAGATGAAGGTGTTTTACTCAGCTTCATCTGCAGGGTTGTAAGGGATGGCCCTTGTTGAATGTGAGAATTTTAACAGCAACTTAGAAACTGCACCAGCCTTTCACCATGTTAAAAAGCCCCATAGTTCTTACAAATACTGCTCATAAGAGCAAGGGAACAAGTGTAGTAGCAAGTACAGATTCTTTGACATTAAAGAGAGAAATGCCACCTTACTAAGTGAGAGTACTGTAAATTTTCTACTGGCTTCTTGCAGTATCAATCAGTTGGCAAACACTTAAGTGCAGCTGTACTTACTTAAGTCTATCTGAGGGCAAAAAACAAAAGGTCTCATTTTAAGTTATTTAATGTGATTACATCAGTAGTATAGTGCAAGTAAGCTGTAAACATTTTTAGTCAGTTATTGCAAATTCATGCAGAATTAATTACCATAAATGCAATACTCAAAGGGTTTTAATTTAACAACTTTTTTATTCATAATTTAATGTAAATGCTTCTGAGTTTGCATGCCTTGATCATTGCTGCTAGTGATTTTATGTGCCGGTAGACCTGAGTTTAATTTACCAGTTTAACTTGAGAAATAGTAAAAGCCACTTACAAAGTGACTGCCTAGTGTTTGTTTGAAGTAAAATATGCCTTAGTTTGAAAATGATCATGTTTTATTACTTTTTTTTTTCCTTTTCCTTTTGAAAAATAAATTAACATTTTGGGATTGGAAGCCCTGAGTAGTTAAAGATTTGGTAAGAATTGTTCTTGAAGATTTCTCACTAAGGGTAAAATTTACTGTAGAAAATAAGGCCCAGAACAAGACTACTAGCATCAAATGAGCCTCACTTAAATCTAAATCGGGATCTTTCTATCCTTATGCACTTTCTTGATTCGGGTGCAAACATCTTACAAGAGTTTTCAGTTCTGGATGAATTTTACTCTGAAACAACAAATGTCTCTGTTAGAGGAGTTTAGGCTTTGGAGGGACAGACAACCTCACATGGATTGGTATTTACCAGGAACTCACTTCGGTTCTTTTTGACTCGCTGATGTCACCAAGAGCTTTAAGAATACTAAAGGGTTCCCCAAATGAAGTTTTCTTCGATACAATATTAATGTGTTTGCCTTGCATTGAAACATTATATCCATCTTAACGCAACCCAATTAAGCAATTAAAAGGATGCCAGAAATATATCACTTTGTACCAAAGCAAGTTGCCCATCTCCACTCATCTTCACTCAAAATTTGGATTTACAGTTAATAACCAATGAGGCTGTTAAAGAAACTTTGAGTGCCTTTCAAAAACTTGGAAAAATTGTGCCTGAGGTGGTAAACTTTAATTAGGTTAATTCTAGAGCTACCAATCAGTAATTTTGTCATCGCTCAGGGCTTTCTTACCTTCTAGGAAACTTCCATTGTTGCATTTATTTTATAGTGTATTTTTTTAAGTGCCATCATTTAAATTTCACTTAGTAAGTGGCAGATTACATTATTCAGTCCCACACCACAGAAACATCATAACACTAGGATAGATTCAAACTTTTATTTTCCAGTTGACTGAATATATTATGTAAATGAGGTAAGCAACTTTTTGTAGATTGTATGTGTGAGATAATGTAATGTTCTTTTCCAGTTTTTGGACTACAGTTGAATATACTTTTTAATTATTTAAAGAAGACATCTTTACAGAATAACGTGATGGTTTTTTTGTATAATGTATTTGATTTTGTAAATACGTATTTCCTGATGTGATTTTTGTGAGAAATGCTAAATCTTTTAGTATATCATGTCCTCTCAAAACTGGCAGGAGCTAAATAATAGTTTGTGGGCAATTTGTATTGTGTACTGTACAATAACTGGGGAACTTTTATAATTATAAAAATATATATTAACTTTTAGTGTGTTGTTTAAAAAAATGACTGGAACATACTAAAGACAGTAGGATTTTTCTGAATATTTCAGACTTGAACTCAGGCTAGCTTTTTGTGTTTTTCAAAACAAAATTGTGTCTTGTCTTTTAAAATCAATAAATTTGTTCTCTTGTTACAAACATATCTGAGTCACTTCCGTTTCTGTATAACCAACTGCTTTGAATTGTGATACCACTGGTTTTGAGGAAGAAGATTATTTGCACTTGTGGATTTTAAATAAGATTGCACATATTGAGAGCAACAGAACTAAGCAATGAGTGTGTCTCCGCCTTTCCGTCTTCCCACTGAATACTGTTAGTAAGATACATACCTAGTACTACATACTAACTTAAATATCTACAATACTTTCCCATTACCAATTTTTTCAGTTCCACAAATCTTCACTAATCTTATCAGGGCATGTTTCTCATGGGTCCCAAGCACGTGTTCCAGGCACTGTTCCATATAAGGTGCAGAACGCTATTTTAATGAGGAGGACCTACCATGTAATGGATGCTACCACATCAAAATGATTACTGGATATCCATTTTAAAACAGGTATTTCTAATATAAATATGGTAAAGATAGAAAAGCTCAAGTTTATCAGTCTCAAGAAGTTGAGCTGTAAGCTATTGCCCAGACATGAGTATAATTTCACTACAGTACTGGTTCCTGCAATGCGTCCTAACAAAACAGACTACAAATTTTCAACAATACCCATGTTTCTGCCACAGCTTTGTTTACAGAATAGTCCTAATTGACTGTTAATGAAGACAAAGAATTCATTGCTAGCTCGTGCCTTGCTGACACTGACAAAGTCTTGCCCCAGCACACATGCAGCAGAAAACAATCTGTAGAGAGAGATTTCTCACATCAAATAATATTTGATACAGCCAACAGGCTGTAGCTTTCGGTTCATTTCCAGTGTTAACAGGAAGACCCTGCAGAATTCATCTTTTGCTGCTGTTGGTATCAACTGGCTTCATTACCCAACCAGTGTAAGTTTAGTGTGGCATCCCAAAGTACTGCAATCCAGAGCTCAGCAGAAGTGTAGGAGGAACTCAGACACTCTGGGTACCAAAAGAGATACTAGAGTAAGAAGGGTTAAAAATGAAACTTTCTACTTTTATAAAGTAGTTTTCTTCACAATGTTAATGATTCAACACAAGATACATTCCATATCGAGTTATTTAAATGCCTTTATTTTGACTTACCTAAAGCACTGGCTTCAATTCCGTGAGAAGTCTGCAGCTATAGTTCAGGTCCATATCAAGGTCTACACCAAACATCAACTGAGATGTAAAGCCAGTCATTCCACAGAGACATCTGACCAAGGCAGGTCAGAAACCTTGATCCATTTATGGCATATTGGCAGTACACCAGAGAGGATTTTTGTGTTTACTTGATTCTGCTGTTCTGATTTCATTCTAAATTTTGCTAAATTCCACTTCCCTAACACTTGAATTAATATAATCAGTAGGACTTTTCTATTTAAAAACTAGAACTACTTGTTGTCCTTGACTGCAGCATGCTGATTAGGACAGCTTACTCTTAGCAATTTTATAAGCAGAACTGTTCTACTAAGAATCTCTCTATGTACTGATATTTTTCACTGGCACACTGCACACAAAATCTGCTCTGCTTTCATTATCAGAGTTGAGGAGGCATAGTAGGTCAGTGCTATTTTAGTAATTAGTAGTTAGTAAATTAGACACACTCTCAGAGATGTAGCTGGAAGTGGTATAAAAACCGCTGCCTCGAGCTGCTCCCTTTGCAGCTGAATGTTATTGTTGCCCACAGTGGAGCCACACTAATGGATGATGTCCTGACACAACAAGAGCTATTGCCTGGAGCAGCCACACCTCTTCCGTGGGAAACTGCAAACCTCTGATGGAGCTGAGAAGTAGCAATTCTGCGGGTCAGTAATGCATCCTTAATCTGATGAGGCTGCAAATCATTAAAGATACACATAAGGAAAAGATATTCTTGAGTCTACGTGTACAAGTTTAAACAACCAAACCCTCCAAACTACCCTTCCTACCTTCTTTTCTAGAGCATTATGAAGAGCAGCAACATCCCAGCCCTCACTCCACTGTGTTACTCGTGTGTCATCAACTCAGTGTTCTTCAGGCTCTCGCACTTAGGAGAGGCAGAATCGCTTTGTTAACACTTCCATGCTTATCACTGGATATAATTCTTACTCCGCTCTCACTCTATATTCAAGCTATCTGTAGATTCATTTTTCTGTGCTGAGCAAACAATGTTGAGGCTTCATACAGCAATCAGCTCAGCAACACACAGCCTTTCACTCTCTCCACTCCCATCCCAGTGGGATGGTGGAGAGACTTGGGGAAAAAAAAAAAAGTAAAACTCTGTTTCTGGATCAACCTATATTTGCTAAAACAGAAAAAGAAGAGAGAAGTAAGAGTAATGATAATTTAATATATGATTGCATATATATGTGTGTGTATACATATACATATTCACACACACATGCATATACACATATATGTAGTATATAATCATAGAATGGTTTGGGTTGGAAGGGACCTTCAAGATCACCTAGTTCCAACCCCCTGCTATAGGCAGGCACATCTCCCTCTAGACCAGGTTGCCCAAAGTCCCATCCAGCCTGGCCTTGAGCACCTCCAGGGAGGGGGCCTCCACAACCTCACTGGGCAACCTGTCCCAGTGTCTCACCACCCTCACAATAAAGAATTTCCTCCTAATATCTAATCTAAATCTACCCTCTTCCAGTTTAAAATCATTTCCCTTCACCCTGACGCTACACGCCCTCCCCAGCTTTCTTGTGGGCCCCCTTCAGGTACTGGAAGGCTGCTATACGGTCCCCCTGGAGCCTTCTTTTCTCCAGGCTGAAGAGCCACAACTCTCTCAGCCTGTTCTCATAGGGCAGGTGCTCCAGCCCTCTGATCCTCTTTGCGGCCCTCCTCTGGACCTGGACCTCCAACAGCTCCATGTCCCTCTTGTGTTGGAGGACCCAGAACTGGACACAGTACTCCAGGTGGGGTCTCACAAGAGCAGAGTGGAGGGGTAGAATCACCTCCCTTGACCTGCTGGTCACACTTCTCTTGATGCAACCCAGGATACAGTTGGCCTTCTGGGCTGAAATCATAGTATCAGTTAAGTTGGAAAAGACCCTTAAAGCTCATATAGTCCTCCCCTGGAATGAACATCTACAACTAGATCAGTTTGCCCAGAGCCTGACCTTGAACATCTCTAGGAATGGGAGATCCACCACCTCTCACAACTTGTTCCACTGCTTCACTACCTTTATCACAAAAAAAACTATTTTCTTATATCCAATCTAAATCTCCTCTCTTTTACTTTTAAATCATTTCCTGTTGTCCTCTCACAACAGATCCCACTAGAGTCTGTCCCCCTCCTTATTACAATCTCCTTTTAGATACCGAAAGCCCACTGCCAGGTCTCCCTAGAGTCTTCTCTTCTCCAGGCTGAACAGCCCCAGCTCTCTCTGTCTGTCCCCATAGGAGAGGTGTTCCATCCCTTGGATCATTTTTGTGACCCTCTTCTGGGTGTTTTCCAACAGGTCTATATCTCTCCTGTACTGAGGACTCCACATCTGGATGCAGTATTCCAGGTGAGGCCTCACCAGCAAAGAGTAGAGCGACAGGATCACCTCCCTTGCCATGCTGGCCACAGTTCTTTTGATGCAGCCCAGGATATGATTGCCTTCCTAGTCTGCAAGGGCGCACTGCTGGCTCAAGTCCCATTTGCCATCCACCAGTACCCCCACATCCTTTTCAGTAGCGCTGTGTTCTATACTTACATCCCTCAGTTTGCACTGATAGATTCGCAAATGTGCTGACAGTGCACTCAATCCCACTGTCGATATCATTGATGAAGATATTAAAGACCACTGGTCCCATTACGGACTCCTGAAGGACACCACTTGTCATCAATCTCCATCTGGACATTGAGTCATTGACCACCACTCTCCGAGAATGATCTCGCGAAATGTTCCTCACCTACTGAACAGCACACCAAACTCAGTCAAATCCACATCTTCCCAATTTAGAGAGAAGGATGTTATGGAGGACTGTGTCCAAGGCCTTACTGAAGTCCAGGTAGGTTACATCAGTGGCTCTTCCCTTGTCCACTGACACTCTTACACCATCATAAAAGGCCACTATGTTGGTCACACAGGACCTGCCCTTGGTGAAGCCCTGCTGGCTACCCCATATCACTCCTCTCTTTTCCATATTCCTTAGCAGAGCTTCCAGGAGGATCTGCTTTATGACACTTCCCAGCACCAAGGTGAGGCTAACAGGTTGGAAGTTCCCTGGGTCATCCTTTCTATCCTTCTGAAAAATGGGTGCTATGATGTCTTTTTTCCAGTCACCAGGACTTCATCTGGCCTTCCTGACTTTCCAGATATCAAAGAGAGTGGCAACTATGTCAGCCAATTCCCTCAGGATTCTTGAATGCATCCTGTTGGAACTCATAGTTCAGGTTCCTCAGGTGGTTGCAAATCTGATCTCTGCTTACTGCAGGAAGAACATTACTCCCCCTGTTCTCATCCTCCAATCCATCTGTTCAAGGGCTGTTTGTGAAGAGCAGTCATTAGTGAAGACTGAAGCAAAAAAGTTGCTGAGTACCTCAGCTTTCTCCTTGTCTGCCATTACCAGGCTGCCTGTGTTGCTCACCAGGTGGGAAGTACGCCTTCTGGGACTTCCCTTTCTGGTTTGTGTACCTGTAGAAACCTTGTGTACCTTGTGTACCTATATCTTCTCAGAAGGGGTAATTAAATCCAGGCTGAGAACCATGCTATTGATGTGACATAACTGTGTTGCCTTTGACAGGACATCCTAGCCATCAGTGCAAACAAATGCTCAACTGCATGTGTGCTACTTTACTACATTTTCATAGAATCACTAAGATTGGAAAAGATCTCTAAGATCATCCAGACCAACCATCACCTCATCCCCACCATGCCCACTGACCACAAACTAAATGTCACATCTACACTTTTCCTGAACCCCTCCACCATCTTCCTGAGCAGCCTGTTCCAATGACTCAACATCCTTCCTGAGAAGAAATTTTTCCTAATATCCAACCCAAACCTTCTCCGGCACAACATAAGGCCATTAACTTTCATCCTATTGCTGCTGCGTGGGAGAAGAGGCCAACTCCCACCTCACCACAGCCTCCTTTCAGGCAGTTGGAGAGAGCAATGAGGTCTCCCCTGAGCCTCCTCTTCTCCAGACTGAACAATCCCAGTTCCCTCAGTCACCCCTCATAAAGGCCTGTGCTCCACACTTTGTAGCTTAAGGGGCTCAGTAGAGAGGTATTTAGGAAACGGACCTTTCATGGACCTCAGATCACAGTCCAGACATACAAAAGACATGCATATTGCAGTAATATCTGGGAAATGAGCTGAGGCTCATTTAAACATTCGGCAGCATTTTACACTCAGAGCACTTCTCAAGCATTCATTCATTATTTAAACCTCACAGTGTTTCTTCGACACGGAGGCAAACAAACCGAAACAACAGGCAGTTTTTCGCCCACCGCGGCGCTTCCGAACAAAACAAACCCAAATCCCTGCCAGATAAATCTTTTATGGGGAAAGAGCGACACCTACTGCTCAGTGCTGCACTCACACCCTTCGGCTCCGAGGAAATAAAAGCAGAGGGGACGAAAGGAACCAAACAACAAAAACAAGCAAACAAATAAAAACAACAGCCGAACAACCTAAGTCACTAAGTAACTAACACCGAACTAGCTGGGTCTTAGTGAACATCCCCCTAACATCACTGCGGCACAGCTCGCCCAAACGAGGCCGGACACGAGCGCGAGAGCAGCCTGTAGGCACACCGGACACGCGGCGCTTCCCCCGTACCGGCCGCTGCCAGCCGGCCGCGCTGGCTGAGCCGGGCCCGCCGCCGGGGGACGGCACCACAGCGGCCCCTCCCTCCGCAGGGCCTGCCCCGCGCGGTGGCTGCGGCAGCGCCCGGAGCTCCCCCGTCCCGACGGCAGCGGCCCGGCCCGGCCCGGCCCCGGCGCAGCGGCCGCACGGTGGCACTGTGGGACCGCGAATGCCGTCGCCGGGGCCCGACTTGGGGGGAGGGGATGCGGAGCAGCGCCGATGCTCCGCAGCGCCAGGAGGTGTCTCTGCCGTGGAAGCGTGGTGGGAGCCGTGTCGCTGTGTCCGACGAGACACAGCATGAAGCTGCTCCTCTTCACGGGGGAGCTGCACCCCGGCAGCCCCACAGCCTTGCAGCTGGAGCTGCAGCCGGGAGAGGAGGGGGCGCAGCTGACGGTAACAGACGGGACCCGGCGCCCCTGCGCAGGAGGACGGCTGTCACCGACCCACAGCACTGCCTGGAGTCGGTGTCGCTGTGCTGGCCTTTCACCTCGTGTGCGCTCGTTCTTGTAGGCAGGGGAGTGGATGACCTCCTGGAGGCAACGTGAGGTTCAGCACCCCGTTCATCTCGTCGGAAGGCTCCGGATAGCCACACTTTGAAGATACGGAAAGGCCGTTGTTGCAATGCTCAACAACGCTGGAGATGTGTGGGTAGATTATGAATGGGCTGCACGAGGGGAACTGCAAGCGTGTTTTGAAGTGCAGGCTGTTCTCTTTCATCTCCTTCCTTTCCCACGTAGACTGTGAAGCAGTGTGTCATAACACAGCAGGATTTGGTGATAGCTTGGAGCTTATTAGCAGTGTTGGAATAGTTTGTGCATTAGATGGGAGAAGCAGCCTGCTAGGTTGAAATTATCTAGTGGTGTGTTTGTCCAGCTTTAGTTGCTGCTCATTAGAGTAATACTGCTATTTTTCGAGTTTATGATGGCTTACATAGGATACACAGTATTGTTGTGAGGGGGAAAAGCATGACTGGAGTCAGTGGTACTGTGGTGCATTTTATAGTTGTTGGTAAGGTGCAGGGTGTTCAAGCAATAAAAGAAATGGGCAAACTTGAAGCACTGACTTCCTTCTTTCCTCTGTACTTCACACTGAGGTGATAATAGTTGCTTTCTTTTGAGACTTACTGCCAAGAGAAGTCTCCCAAAGCCACTACATGTTGGGTATTCTGGAAAAGAATAACTTGGTCGTGGTTATTATGATTCTTTAAATACACATTAAAAGGAGAGTATTGTTTTTTTCCAATTCTTAAGCAAGCGTTTCTAATCTAGATTGCCATCTGTTTCACTGATAGGAGAATATTTCTCCGTAAAGACTCGTGGAGAATGAAACTTGAAGTTTATATTTTAAAGGGATATAAAGTCCCTGGTTAAACCCCCTTAATTTAGAGGTCATTTAAAAATTACTCTGACTGTAGAAACATTCTCTAACTGCAGATGTGTGATTAGACTCTCAAACAGATCTGTATTCTTACCCCTGTAATAGCATGTAGTTTATCTGTAGATTTTATACCTCTCCTATCGCTGCTGTATTTGTCTGAATGTGTTCTGTTATTGTCAGTGATGATTTTAACTCATTATAGAGGTAAATAAGAACGTAGACTGTACCGTGCAGCACAGTGTTTAGTAGATTGCTTGTAATCAGTGTGATTTTAAAGGCAAATGCGTGAATGAACTCTACTGTGTTCGGAAGGCAGTTGAAGTTCATGACCTTCACTGGCAGTCTCAGTGAGGAGCCTACCAAATCAGGGTCACGAAGCCTAGGGCTTCCTATTCACGTGGGAACAAAAATCCCCAGGAAGGAGTTGGAAGTGGTGGAATTTCTCCATCAGTGGAACAAATGATTGTGACCCTGAGAGATGCAAAAGCTCTCAGATAAATACAAGATACATTTGTTCCTGTTCATTGCAGGGGAGTTGGACTAGATGAGCTTTAAAGGTCCCTTCCAAATGCAAGGATGCAATGATTCTGTGTTTCTGTATTAAAACAGGGAAGAATGAATGATCATGCTTTGTTTCCGCAGTGTGATAGGAGAAGGAAATTCTGTAACATGGTGCTAATATACGCAGAGTCAGAGTCAGGACTTTACTAGGAAATGCAGGTACCAAAGATGTAGGAGGTGAATACTCATCTGCTTGCTGTGTGAGGAGGCCAATGCTGATTAGAAACTACAGTCACGTGAAAGAAGTATCCATCGGGGCTTCTGGTGAGCTGTGAAATCAGGAAGAGCTGGAAACTGATGACTTTCATGAGGGAACGGTGTCAGTAAGGCAGGTGGTTACCAGGCCCTATTGATGACCTTTGACAGTTCTTAACATCAGATTTAACCCTAAACCTTGGGTTAAAATATTTTCAAGGGTGTTGAACAGAAGAAGAAATCCTCTTATCATTATGTGTTGGTTGGGAGGATGGGATATTAAAAATCTAGCCTGTAGCTGATTAATGAAATGCTTGTGACAGAACTGCAGAATGCAGACTGTGGTTAGCTAGGACTTTTGGGAAGAAATAGAAAATTGGTGGCCAGGAAATGCCTCAGAGAGACCAAGGGAAAAGCCAGAGCTTCAGCCTACTTGGATCAGGGGAAGCTTGAGGGCAGATGGCTGGGTGGAATGAGATGCAAATGCAGTGATGTGGTGGCATTTCCAGGACTAGGAGACCTTCTGGATTCCTTTTCCCATGGTAATATTTGGTATGTAAGCAAGTGGTGATCTTAAACTGAGGCTACTGAAGTTCTAATGGAAGGTGTCACCCCAAACTTGGCAGTCTGGAGGTTTCTCCTAGCTGCAACAACTCTTCTTTAATTACGTCATATTCCCCCTTTGCTGCTCTGAAGAAGCATTAGCTAATGGTTCTCTGAAGTATTTCCTACCTGCCCGCGTTCCCTGACACCTCTGTAGGCAATGAAAATAAGCTGCCTTGAATCCTGTTAAGAACGCACTATAAACTTCTCAGAGCCCAGTACTGATTTTTGTTCCCATCTTAAGGTGGTGTTGTACCCTTCTGTCTCTTAAAATTATGAAGGATAAAAACACAGACAGGATTTAAGCTTCCAAAGAACAAAACATATCTGATTCCCCCTTACCTAGTAAAATTGTTAATACTGTGATCAGTTGTGTTGCTTTTCAGTTGAAATAAAGCTTAGAGTTATTGTAGCTCAGAATAGGAAGCTGTAGCTAGCAGCTGTAGATCCAGTCTGCATTAAAGTGCAGTTCTGTTGCAGTGCACCATTTGCTGGCTCTTCACTCATTAATTTGTTTTGCCCGAGGTTACTAAGAAAATCAAAATCCCTGGTATCTTTTTAGGAAAGGTTCACTGCTTTACCTCATAGTTTGTGGTGAGGAAGGGAAAGAGAAAAGAGCATCTTTTTATGATGCAAAGGATTCTTTAAAAAACAAAACCACAACAATTCAACCACAGCCTAGCAAATATGTAATTTTCTTTCTAGTTCTGTTCAGAATAAGCAAGGTGTTACCTGAGTAGACTCCCTGGCAAACTTCCTTTTTGTTCAGAGGACCTGAATAGAATTAGATGAAACTTGGAGGGCAGCAGTTCTTTCTACTGAAAAATAAGTAAGCAGTCATCTTTGAAATTCTGATTTCTTCTTCCTTACTTTTTATGGACCTTGCATAGACTATTGGGTGAATGCTGTCTTTTTCTGCTTCTTTCTCCTGTTGTAACTCGGTTTAAACAAACATATGTTTGAGTCTTGAAGGAATTTTGTACTGAAATAACAATAGTCTAAGAAAAATAAATTTCACAATTCTTTTCTTATACTAGTATGAACCTCAACTAACAGCTTTTAATCAGAAATAAAATACTTCAATGCTTTTATGGTAAGTAGCAATAAACCACACATATGCAGGAATAATTTCCTTCTATATAGATGAGAAGGCTCTTCTCATACTGTGAGTAAAGACAATGTAGTGCTGCTGTCTGTCTCTGATTTGTCAT
Organism: Gallus gallus; assembly: GCF_016699485.2. Lineage (NCBI taxonomy): Eukaryota > Metazoa > Chordata > Aves > Galliformes > Phasianidae > Gallus > Gallus gallus. The sequence continues at coordinate 27,158,371 of NC_052572.1, read as the reverse complement.
AGTATTTCATAGAATGGCCTGGGTTGGAAGGGACTTCAAGGATCATGAAGCTCCAACCCTCCTGCCACAGGCAGGACCTCCAACCTCCACATTTAACACCAGACCGGGCTGCCCAGAGCCCCATCCAACCTGCCCTTGAACACCTCCAGGGATGGGGAATCCACAACCTCTCAGCCTTTATTCAGCATCTGTACCACTCACTTTTTAAGTTATTACTGCAGTAATATCTGCAGAAAATCCTGACAAGTTACCAGGCTTTATACTGATACCTGAGCTTTAGCTCAGGTTGAATGTCCAACAGCAAATACTAGTTAGCTGAGATACGTATCTAGTCAAAACTGGATAGTCAAATTGCTCAGTTTTTCAGCAAGAAACAGCTTTATGTCAAGGTAAAAGTTTTCAAAGAGAATAAGACTTTAATTTACAATGTGAACCTAGCTATCTTCAAAAATTGAGTGCCATCTGTACCACTCAATAACAAAAATAGAATTATCCAGTTATCATGAAATTAGTTATTCTGTTGTCTTGATAGTAGGAACAGTTAGATTACGGCTATGCTTCATTTTTCTTACAGTTTTTCTCCTTCAGAAGTCCTGTCCAACAAGGCTCACTGGAATAAAGCAGCCTTGAACAAAGCAATATGCAGCACCCATACCGAGGTCTTCATTTAATTACTTTAACACAAAGACTAGATCTATTGTGTCACAGAGCCAAAATACTTTTAGATGCTGAAAATGGTCAGCACTGCTTCTGTTACAGCACATTTATTCCACGTGCAAATCAGCATGGATGAGAATGTACTAACAAGAGAAAATGCTGTGCAGTCTTCTCCATTCTGTGGCTTTAGAGTAGAATGCACCTTACTGTTGGCAATCTGCTTGTTCTTGCTGACCAAATAAGTGCCATCTTCTTTTTGCTTTAAAAAGTGTTAGAAACGCATTTTCAAGCACATCCCAAAGCATGCTTGTCATAAAGTTGGAAATCTCAATGATGTGAGTCGATCACAATTTTAGAAGAACAAGAATGTAAACTTGGGCCTTGAAATCAGACTCCTATGAGAGACAGAGGCTGATAGTTTCCACATTAGGTATCTTTTACACAAATTGCAAAATCATATCCCTTAATTTTCATACCTTTTTTTTTATTATTATTATTTAATCATTTTTATCTCCATGAAATCAGAACAGCGCCCAAAAGAAGAGATAAAAAGAACTTAAAAGGAGGCATGAAAACATCCCTACCAACTCTGAACACCTGTGGGCATATCCTGCCTGGATCAGGTCAGGAACTATCATCAACTGCAGCCTGTTTTAAGGTACCTGAAGAACTTTAAAGAACTGTAACTATTTTGTAAAAATGATGGGTGTTGGGATATGTAAACTGACTGACTTGGAAGTCTCTGGCTGACACTCAAAATGTTCACTTGCTTTGTTCTGCGGGAGGCATATGTATTATAGCAATCAAGATAATCAATCAAGCAGCCATGTATTTTTAGTCTTAATTGTCTTAATTCTTGAAAAGAAGCCACCAAAAACCTGTGGAAACCGATGTGTGTGGGCTTTCAAAGAGTGATGCAGAGCATTTAGAAGCACACACTGTTGGCATGTGACCCTTGGTTTGGGCCAGGCTTCAGACCACGCTCCCTATTCTCGCGTTGTTCTTATGCACACGATGTCAGTGTTTCCAGCTGGGGGAAAACAACTGCATAATTCCACCTATGACTGTTGCTTTGTTCTGAATTACTTCACACACTTTTTCGGATATTAATAGGAGAGGTACCACCCTCACCACCTGTACAGGGGAAAAAAATAAAAAATCACAGAATCACCGAGGTTGGAGACCTCCAAAATCATCCAGCTTAACCGCCCACCTACCACCAGTATTTCCACCAACTGAATGCCTCACGGGAGGCATTACAGACGCGTTAACCGCGCTCTGACGTCCCCTCACAACCACACAGGTGAGATAAGCGCCGTTTTACGGGCACGGAGCGCAGCCGGAGTGCCCCGTGAAGTGCCGGGCACGACGCCGCAAGGCCGGCACAGATGAGGCAACAGCTCCGCCTGCCGTCCTCCCGCACCGCTGCCACTCCTCATCGCTGTGTAATAGCTTGTAAGAGCCGAGATCTCGGTCGCGCCGAGCACGAGCCGAGCGGGGACGCGACGCAACGCAGGGAGTGGGCAGACGGGCGTGTCGCTACTTCCGCGTGGCGCTTTACGGCGGGGCGCCTCCTGTTACGACAGTGTCGCGCAACATCGGCGGGGGGAGCCAATGCGGGTGTTGCGTGCTGCCTTAAAGCACGGTGGCGGCAGTAGCGCGCGGCGCACGTGAAGTGAGCGGCCACGAAGAGGACAGGGAGGAGCCAGGTGAGGTAGGAGGTAAAGCCGTCCACAGTCCTCAGTAGCGGGACTGCGGAGCTCACCACCGCCCGGGAGTTGGGTACCGATGCCGGGGTTTGCTGTGGGGGCTTTGGGGAGCAGAGCCGAGCGCGTTCGGGCCTAGCCGAGCCCGGCGCTGGCCGGAGGGGAACGGGCTCAGCCCCGTGGCTGCTGCCTGTGCGCGGTCAGGGACGCCATGGGGAAGGGCTCGACGCTGTGTCTTCCGGGGTCGTGATTCGTCTCTTGCCGCGTTTGTATCGTTAGCGCTGTAGGCTCGGTGCACCACTGTTTCTTTCTCCGTTTCCAGTATTGTCACGATGAAAGCCTGGAATAAAAAGAAGTTTCCAGGAAAGAACGGAAAAGTATCCCGTGGGAAACAGCTGCGTGGAAAAAAGAAGTTTAAGAAAGATGACGGTAAGGAGGCAAAGGCTTCTTTGTGAGAGTTCTGACTACATGGTTATTGTCTTATATGAGTGAACTTTATTTCTGCTTGACCAAACTGAGCTTTTGTGAGGAAATGGCTGGCCTGGTAGATGGGGTGGAAAGCAGTGCCTATGTTCTGTTTGGGCTTCAGTAAGGCATCGACTCCCGTGAGATCCTCACAGGTGAATTGATTGAAGTACTGCATGAGCTGTGAGGTGGGTTGAAAAGTGGCTCAATGCTGAGAGCTAAAACGTGGTGATCAGCAGTGTGAAGTCTGGTTGGAAGCCATTAATGAGCAGAGTGCCATAATGTCTGTATGGAGTCCAGGCCTGTTCAACATTTTTGTTAATGTGGATGATGGACTAGAGTGCACTCCTAGTAATTTCATGGTTAACACAGAGGCAGGGGGAGTCATTAATTCACTAGCAAGCTGTGATCATATCCAGAGGGACCCAAACAAACTGGAGAAAGGGATTGAGAGGAACCTCGTGAAGGGGGTACGGAGTTCTGCAGTTGGTGAGGAACAGCATGAGGACATGCTGGGGCCAACCTGGTGGGAAGCTGTGCTGCACGAAAGAAGTACTGCTGTTCCAGTTGGCAGTAAGTTAAACTATGGGCCAGCTGTGTGCCCTTGCAGCAAAACAAGTGCATGATATCCTGAGCTTTGTTAAGCAAAGTGTTGTCAGTGCATCAGGAGACATGCTTCTTTAGTTGCTGTCTTATCAACACTGAGAAGGAGTCCATTGTCTACTTCTGGCCTCCCAGTAGAAGGGAGATGTAGGCATGTAGGCATACTGAAGAGAGTCCAGTGAGGGGCCACCATGATGACAAAGAGACGAGTATCTCTACTGTGAGGAGAAGCTTGGAGAGCTGGGACTGTTTAGCCTGATGAATAGGAGGCTAGGAGGGGGTCTTTTCAGTGCCCATAAATACTCAAAGGGACAGTGCAAAGAGGAAGAGCCAGGATATTTTCAGTAGTGCTTGGGCAAGAGGTAGCAGGCAAAAACTGAATTGCGGGAGGTTCCATCTGAACATTGGGAAGCAGTTCTTTACTGTGCAAGTGACAGAGCACTAGCACAGGCTTCCCAGATTGGTTGTGGGGTTTCTGCCTTGGAGACCTTCAAAAATGAGCTGGACTTTGTACTGTGCGCCCTGCTCTGGGTCACCCTATGTGAGCAGGGGATGGAGCAGATGGACCCAGAGTCTCCTCCCAAGCTCAGCCATGCTGTGGAAAAAGTAAAGCTAAAGGATTGTAAGCCCTTCAGCTGTATTTGATTAAGCTAAAATACTCTTGCTAAAAATATGAAGTTGTTGATTTTTTTTTTTCTTATTCTGGTCTTTGCTTTCCTCCACTTAAAAAGCAAGAATTACTAGAGAGTTGAAGCTAGGGTATGCAAAGTGCTGTGGATTAGAGTTGAGTTAATATCTATTCAACTAACTAACATATTCAGATATGGTCAGAACTGATGTCAAAACACCTCTGATTGTAAAGTGTGAAGAGGCAATTATGGCACACTTGATTTTGGTATCTTTAATTCAGATTAATCGTTTTTAGACCTGGGCCATTATGCCGTAGACTGAAAATAATGCTTGGGCAAAACAAAACTTCCTGGGAAAACTTAGGGGAGGCGGAGGGGGAGGGAGACTCAGGGACTGCAAAAAAAAAAAAAAAAAAAAAAAACAAAACTGACTTTGTGAAGCAAAAAAAACAATGTGGTATGACATATTTTAAGGTAGTCTGATTCTTGTTTTAATAATTATTTATTACTTTGAAGCAACAGGGGTTCTAGGATAATATTTTAATTTGTAGTTTTTTTTTTAAATTAGATTCAGTTCCTTTGAAGACTTTTCATAGTAAAGGAGATGAGGAGGAAAAGCCTAAATCAATTTCCAAAAAGCCTGTGAAAGGAAATTTAAGACCTGGAAGAGCTAGTGTCAAACAATTCAAGAATAAGCAGCAATCAGAAAAGCTTGCAAAGAAGAGGAGATACCAGGATAGCACGCAGGGAGGTGAGTAGATTGACTTTTTTTTTTAAGTCTGACTTAAATGGAAATGAGATTTTGATATGCACTTTATACTGGTATGTCTTCCTCAGCCCCCACCTTGTAGTCACCTTTCCAATTGACTTAGTGACTCCAAGTTTACTTTTCATCCCTCCTGGTTTATGGTTTATTTCTTCTGATTAAATGTGGGGCCAAACTTGTGAAAACCAACAGTTAGGTGTGAGTTTTCTTGAAGTCAAGCATAAAGGTGCAGTACTGAGTTTTATTGGTATGCCATCAGAATGCAGAGAATGACCTGGGGTTTCTGGTGGATGACAGGTTGGCGATGAGCCAGCACTTATCCCTGGTAGCTCAGAAGGCCCATGGGACCCTGAGGTACATTAACAGGAGTGTGGCCAGCAGGTCAGAGGAGGTGATCCTCCCTTTCTACTCTGCCCTGGTCAAGCCTCACCTGGAGTACTTTGCCCAGTTCTGTGCTCCCTGGTACAAAAAAAAAAAAAATTTCTTTATTAATTTATTAACTCAGAGTGGTGAGGCCCTAGCATAGGCTGCCTGGAGAGGCTGTGGATGCCTCATCCCTGGTGATGTCCAGGGCTAGGTTGGATGGGACCCTGGACAACCTGGTCTAGTGGGAGCAGCTCTATCCATAGCAGGGGGTTGGAACTGGTTGGTCTTCAGGGTTCCTTCCAATGTGAAGAATTGTATCAAGAGCCAAAGGGAGAATTAACTGGGTCTGTACAGTCACAGGGTGGTAGGCACATCTAGGGTCAATGTTCAAGCTGTGAAGAGGTTTGTAATGCATCCTTTGAGTGAGTTTTCAAGGGGGAATCATTGTTTGCCTTATTCTTCTGGTATTTTAAAACTGAAAACTACTAGCTTAGCATGTTTATGAAATATTTGTGCTGGGAAACGCAGATAGAGCTCCTGGCATATTAGGAACTGAAGTCAAAGAGCTACCACAGCTCACACTTAAAGGGTTCCCTTGCTCCTCTCTTTTTAACTATAGAAAATGTTTTTGTTTTCAGAGTCAGATTCTAAGAAGCCTAAATGGGATGACTTCAAAAAGAAAAAGAAGGAGTTAAAGCAAAGCAGACAACTTAATGACAGAAGTAATTATGACATAATTGTAAAATCAAAGCAAATATGGGAGAGCGTGAGAAGGTAATGTTTTTGGGTTTGTTTTTTTTTTGTCTTTCATTGTCATAGGTTGCAGTACTTTCTTTTGATTCGCTTCACAAAAGTTTATTTTCACTGTGAAACTGAAATTGAATTTTTCACCTTTATCTTAGGCGAAGATGTTTAGGGATTTGTCTTTTTTTTTTTTTCAATTATGAACCACAGATTTTTAGTCTAATCTTGTAGTTGAATCACTGCAAGCTTATTGAGGTTTTAAGTGTTTTCTGGAGGCTAGTGTTCTTTGGGCAAGTGTAGTTCAGGACTGTGGCCTCGTGACAGAAAGAAGAGTTAATTTTGCTGTGCTCTAACTGCATGTTTTCTAGATTTGGCTATAAGGCATTTAAGGATCTTCTGTGTCTTAGTGACACTAGCAGTTGTGACTGTAGAGTTGAGTTCCTAGGCTAATTATGTTGTTACTAAGAAAATGAAAGTGTGAGTATCTGGTTTGGTTTCTAGGCACTGAAGCCACTTAATTATGCCTCAGCTTTAATTAGTGGCAGTGTAAATGTGGATTAGCAGAAGCTAATCTCATAATATGTTTTAATGCCTCACTTTTTCATGTAAAGATAGAACTGAATCAAACCATGAAAATGCAGTTTCCTTAAGATTGCTTCACTTCTCTTCTTGTAGGAAGAAATGTGATAAGGAGAAGCGGGAAAAGCTGATGAATGAGCTACAAAAACTACTTCATGGAAAAATCAAAAATGTAAGAAAAGTCAATGCCATTTAACAAATGCTGTATAACCTGCAAACTTCACAGAAGGTCCTTTTAAAAATGGTGAATTGTTTCTATAATACAGTACCAACCTGTTCTTCTGAAAGGTACAGAGAATGTTATTCTAGCTGTAAGACTTCCAAAAAAAACCCAAACAAACAACAACAAGAAAAAAAACAGGATTGAAAGACTGCATTTGGCTCTTAGATTTGAGGACAATAGTGCAAGGATGCTTTGCCAAGTCTAATGAAACTCGTTTAAAATGAAGTTTACAGTCAGCCACTCAGAGTTGTGATTGTTGGTTTATGATAGTGCCTTGCAGAAGTATTGTCTTGATACGTAAACAAAAAGAATGCTTTCCAGTTAATTCACGGAATATGTAAATTTTCCTGGAAATGTATCTTGCTGGATTCAAAAGTGGTTCTCAGTATGCCATGCAGAATTGGAACTGTATGGTAACATTAATTCTGAATTTCCATAGGACAAGAAAAAATGAGTTTTTATTCAGTATTAAATATTTCATATATGTAACAGTCTTCTTAATTGTCAGCTACTGCGAACATTCTCTGTATTGTTTTATAGAATATTTCTGAAGTAGTAAAAACACTTTGAAAATTAGTATGGTTTAACAGGTAATTGTTGTAATTGGCATTATGTGCTGCATGTTGCATAAAGCTCTTTTGGAGATAAAATGTTGAAATAAATTTGGTGCATAGTGTCATACAAATGCTCTAGAGTAATGGAATATTTCTGTCCTGCAGCTAGCATTTGCACATGATTCAACTCGAGTGATCCAGTGCTTTATTCAGTATGGTAATGATAAGCAAAGGCAAGAGACTTTTGAAGAGTTAAAAGGTATTTTTTCCTGTCTGCCTTTTATCTGTATGGTATTGTGCTGTTTTCTCATAAATGCTCTTAACTTTATGGTGACATGTGTTATTCCCAGTGAGGTCTTGAAAGGTACTACAAAACCCAAAGCCATTACTTAAGTGTTGATACAAAGAAAAATCAAAGTAAGCTGAATGTTTTTCCCCTTCTAGATAGCCTAGTGGAGTTGAGTAAGTCAAAGTATTCCAGGAATATTGTGAAGAAGTTTCTTATGTATGGGTGAGTATGAAGTGAATTTGCTTATTTATCTTGCATTTTTGATTTCCAGCATGAGTGTTCCTCTTAATCTATGGTGCATCAATGATGATATTTAAAAAAATCTGTGTCTCTGGGAATGTTTCTAACAGTAATGAGAAAGGAATATTTGGTATTTCTGATAGCTACTTTCCTTTTGCCAAGAAGTAAAGGTACAGCAATACATATCACTGAGGAACACATGCAGATAAAGCCCTCAAATATGTGCTCTTTGCCTTTTATGAGTAACATTTGGATCGTAAAGACTGTGCTCACTGAAACATAGTGTTTCAGGAAGGTGTCCTTCTGTAGAGTTATCCACAGGTTTCTTCTCTTATGTATCCTTCACCATCACTTATAACTTTTGTGGATGCCTGCCTTTCTCTATATATTTTCATTAATATCATGAAGATTATCTATCCTGTTGTATGTATTTCTTGGTTTGTCTGCTAATACTTAGCACCCGTGTAAGCTTCCAGAAATGAAACTGCTGCAAGGTCATATCTTCCCTAATGTTTCCACTCCTGCTATCAATCTTTCCCTGTGAAACAGGACAAAACAACAAATTGCTGAAATAATAAAAAGTTTTAAAGGTCATGTGAAAAAAATGCTCCGTCATGCTGAAGCATCTGCTGTAGTGGAATATGCATATAATGACAAAGCCATTCTGGAACAGAGAAATATGCTGACAGAAGAATTATATGGAAATACTTTTCAGGTTTACAAGGTGATTTATTCCTTACTTTTGTTTTGTTCTGTCATCTAATGCCCTGTGTTATTGATTACTTATCCACAATATTCTCCAGTAAAATTCCTTTCTGTGTCCGATTGCATTCTAATTCATCGTATGTAAATGCATGAATAAATAGCACATTTCTGCTGTAGGTTAAGGTTGTATTTTCCAACATAAGCTATGTGAAATACATTCATGTATGAGTTTTTTCTGCAGTCCAGTGTTTATCATAGAGTCATAGAGAGGCTTGGGTTGAAAGGGACCTCAAGGATTATGAAGCTCCAACCCCCCTTGCTGCATGCAGGGCAGCCAACCTCTGTATCTAATACTAGACCAGGCTGCCCAGGGCCCCATCCAACTTGGCCTTGAACACCTCTAGGGTCAGGGCATCCACAATCTCTCTGGGCAGCCTGTGCCAGCACCTCACCACTCTCTTGGTTTAGTTGGAATTGTTACAGTGTCTAGCCTGAAGTAGTCATCCTTACTGAGATAAGATTTGGATTTAATTCCCCATCAATGCTGTAGATGTACATTAAAGCTATCTTATACTGTGAGAACTGAGTGTGAGCAAGATGCACTTACACAGCATGCAATTTAAGCTTATTTTCTTTTTCCAATGAAGACTATTGGATTTGAATCCAAACTCTTGAAACCATTTAGATGCATATGCCTAGGAGATAGTGGCAAACCTTTTAAAGAGTACTACCTCCTTTCTTTTGACTAGTATTTCTTTTTCCTTGCTGACTTATAGATTTTTATTTCCTGTTAGTGGGGAAATAAGTATTTCCTACAAAGTACAAAATCGTTTTCCCCAATTATTAACTACTTTAGAGTGGCTTTTGTACCTCACAATTTTTTTTTTGTTAAAAATTTTAGAGGATTTTAACAACAACTTCTGAACTGTATTTGTTGATGCATTGCCTGCTGACATCTATGTATGCTATCTTGCAATTTTTTTCCTTAGAAACACACTGCCAGTTCAGTCTGATTTTACCAGGTACCTGCCAGCCTCATGAAGAGCAGGCTGTAACTTCCAGAAAACAGTTCAGACCATAGAAGTAGCTTTGTTTGCTAATAACAATTACACAGATCTGTAGATGTATTTTTGTGTATAGTTTGACATACGCGAAGTAGCCACAATGATAATTTGCAGACATTTCGTTTGTGATATTGTTAATGAACTGCTGATTGACAAGCGACTAAAGCATTTTCTATGAACTTTAACACTGGGGAGGGTATGATTAAAATGATGAATGGACGTTCATTTCAGACACCAATTGTCCCAACGCTGGATAAAGTATTAGAAGCTCAGCCTGAGAAGAGAGAGGCCATCCTAGATGAAATGAAGCAGATACTTACACCAATGGCGCAAAAGTAAGGACCAAAACTGACTCACAGGTGTCAATCTAGCATGTATCTGTTTGTTTGTGAGGTGGTGATACTTGTGTATACCTGCTGATGTAGAAGAATAACACTAACACTGGTTCTCTTTCACTTGTAATAATTCTGCATTGGGTAGTAAGAAACGATGATTTTATCCTTAGCGCTATGATGAGTATCTTAAGTTCTATGAAGTTCCTGCACAGATCAAGTGGTCAAACTCTAAAGAGTGAGGTGTGCCTTTTCTGATACTGAATAAACTTCTTGAGTGATCTTTAAGAGAAAATATCTTGCTAGGTTTTTGAATCTATTACTCCTGGTAGAATTTCCCACACATTGTAAATGCTAATCATACACATCATATGTGTTTTCTGCACACCATGCTGCTTCTTTTTTTGGAAGTAGTGCCAACTTCTGTTAGAACTATTGCTTTTTGGAGAGCTTTTACTTATTTTCCTCTTCCCAAATACAGAGAGGCTGTGATAAAACACTCACTGGTACATAAAGTATTTTTGGACTTTTTCACTCATGCTCTTCCAAAACAAAGATCTGTAAGTATTCTTTATTTTTTGTTTTCTTTTCCCCTTTAACGAAGTGTTTTTAATTATGTTGTGAAAACACTGCTGCTAAAAGAATGCACACTGAAATGCCAGCCTTGTTCATCTGTTGGTTCCAGACAGGTGACTGGGGAATGGTGTTGTATGAAGACTTAGTTACAGTGAGCTTTCACGCTAATGCAGTAGTATCTTGCCTAGTTTGACCTGTCTCCAAGCACTGTCCATTGTCCTCATTCTGCAGCTCAGTGCCATCTGAATCCAGGCCACGCAGAGCTTTCCATACTTGCTGTGTGTCTCCTATTTTCTCTTAGACTGAGCTCCTTGTTGTGGTGAACAAAGCCAAAGATAAGAGTAGTGAGATAGATTATTAGTGGCCTAGTCTAAATCAAGATTTCACCTAATTTGGGATTCTTGAGTATAGTTCCCTGTAGTTATTCAACAGAAAATAGTTCTGAATTAATAGTGCTGTTCTATTGCAAGCGGAGTAAGAATGTGTCTCTTCATTTTTGTTTTTATTTTTGTGCAGTCCTGGTAGCACTTGAATAATCTCTTCATGCAGAGGGTAGTTTGTTGAATTGAATTCTGTTTTTGTGCAAATGTCATCATTTGGAAACTCCTTCTGTAGAGCTATCCATGCCTCTTCACATAACTAGCAATGCCAGTTATATGAATGAGCACTTTCTAGGGAGCTAGAAGCTGCAAGGGCTAGAAGGGCAGAGGGATGGAAATTTTTGATACTTAAATGACCTCTAGTTCTTCATACTCTGTAGCTGATGTCCTGTGTGTATAAATAAACTGTATGCCCTCGTGGTTGGTTTTTTTTCTCTAAATTAATAGTTGTAGATGCCTCTTCTAATTTCTGTTAGTTCTGAGAATTCTGAGAATTTTCACTAATAGGACAAATGACAAGCTTCAGTATGGTTCTAGTTTAACACAATAAGTAGTGCAGTTTTGAAGGGGCAGGCTTGTGTCATTTCTAGTCCTTGGTGTTCTTTTGGAGACTACTTCTTGTAAGTCAAGGCAGTGAGTGGTTCTGTAGGCCTGGTGATATTCTCTCTTGTGTTGTGGGCAGAAATTGTTTTGATGTCTCCACGTGAAAAATTCCTCAGGTTGTTCTTTTTACTTTTTCACTTAAACACCTTTTCTTCCTCAGGAAATGATAGAAGCTATCAGAGAGGCTGTCATCTACCTAGCACACACTCACGATGGAGCCAGAGTAGCAATGCACTGTTTATGGCATGGTACCCCCAAGGTAATGTTTAGTTCCTTTCTACCTAACTATATTTGATAGTAATCTGATCTTACACCCATTCTGTATTACTGTTCACATAGGTTCTTCTATTTACAAGTACACAAGCAAGTGGAAGCAGTAGAACTTAAGAATTGGATGCTATTGTGAGAATTCATAAAATGAAAGCATCTACTCTTCTTTTCAGCTGTATTTTTTTGGGGGGGGGGGATTAGCACATAAAACTCTTATTAGCCATTCATTCATCCTGCAGACTTCTTAATGAAGGTGAAACTGGCAGTAGGGAAATGATGGTAAGGAAGAAACAATACTTGGTTTTAGAATGTCAAGACTTTAAAAAATATAACTAAGAACTGTTTTTGCTGACATGATCTCTTGAAATTCCTCAAGGTGTGTACCATCAGTTCTTGAAAATGCTGTAATATCTCCATCTTTTTGCTTAACAAAGAAAGCAAATATTTAAAAAAAAGACAGTTAAAAAAGAATTTGCTAGATACTGTAGATTAGCGATATATCTAAAAAAGACTGAGCAAATGATCCTAATAACTGAAAGAAGAACCACAGAGGAAACTTTCTCCAAAAAAAAAAATCTCTGAAGGGTTTTGCAACTAGAATCTCTGCTTCACAGTTTCTGGTCGTATTGATTAGGCTTCTTTCCAAACAAAGAGTTGAAGGGCATTCTTATTCTATAAGTAACTGATGGAGAATAAATGGTTGTATGTAGATTTTTTTTGGAATTTGCTTCTTTTTGGGATCTCCTGTTCCTGAACTGAACATGTAGATACCTCACAGAATGCCTCTGAGATTGTAGTGTGGAAAAAAACCTCTGCTTTAACCCTTTACATTGCTTTTTGGATACTGACTTATATTACAAATGTTGGACTTCGGTGACTAGTCTTAGTTTGAGGAAGCAAAGTGGAAATTGTCTTTTTGAAGGGGTAAATAACAGTACACTTGTTCAGAGTTAGTGGCATTATGGGCTCACTTGAGTTTCTTTCCTTTTTGGATAGGACAGAAAAGTTATTGTGAAAACTATGAAGACGTACATTGAAAAAATAGCTACGGTAAGCGTTCATTAGTTAAAAATTTATCAGAAACAAGTATTGTATGGGTAAAGGCCGATTTTTGTGTACTTTGCTACTGGAAGCAGCTATGAGAACCCAGAATTACATTTGCAATAGTGATGGTGTACTAAATAATCTGAAATAATCAACAGCTTAGGCTAATATATTTGAAGACGCTGAGAAGCTTCATTGTGTGCACTGCATGCAGTATTATTCCTTTAGGCATCAGAGTTAATTGTAACTCTTTCTTCTGCAATGCTTTTTTCTTCATGTATAGGAGATTTAGTTTCTTGAGACAGAAAGAAAGCAGGTATCTTCAAGCCTATTTTTATACTGTGTCTTTATACTACTCCTTTGTCAGTTTGTTGTGACTGAAATAGTTCCTCTTCTGCATACAGATTAAAATTAAGATGTGCTGGGGATGTCACTGGTGAGGTTATTTGAGCATGTTTCTTATTTTAAAGAAAAAGTGTAACAGATTTTTAAGTTTGGGAGCTTCAAATGAACTAATCTTGAACTGATACACAATGGAAGGCATCTGTATTTACTTTGTGTAAGAGTCATAGAATCAGAAAATAGTTTGGGTTGGAAGAGACCTTTGAAGATCATTTGGTCTTTGAAGACCACTGGCCTAAGTAATGTTATCTGATTTTTCACATACCAGAAATATGTGTATAGAAATCATAAACTAGTTGAATATCAGTTAAAACAGTTTTGGAGTATTGAAGGTTTAACGTCACCCTCATATAATCTCATTGACATGCAAATGAATTGGGTTATGCCTGTGCTGTGTAGATTTGACTTTGCTAGATAGGTGCTCTACAGAACTATAGTATGTGCTTCATCTCAGTTTTAAGCAAATGCGCTGTAGAAGACTTTTCAGTTTCTTCAAGGATCTGGTTGGTAGGGCATATTGGGATAAAGCCCTGGAGAGATGGATGTCCCAAGAAGGCTGCCTGATAATCAAGGCTCACCTCCTCTGCTCTTGAGAGCTATGCATCCTAACAATCAGGAAGTTAGACAAAAATGTCAGGATGTCCTCTCAAAAAAAGAAAAAATCTATTTACCTGCCATATAGAGGAAGCTGGAGTGCTGAACTACTTTTTTTGCCTCAGTCTTCGCCAGCAAGTGTCCTAGCCACACTCCTCGAATTCCAGCAAGCAAAGGCAGGAACTAGGAGAATAAACAAACTATAGAAGAGGATCAGCTTTGAAGCCATCTATGGAACCTAAATGTTCACAAATCATGGGACCTGATGATTTGCATTCAAGAGTCCAGAGGGAACTGGCAAATAAACTTAGTCAGCTGTATCCATCATATTTGTGAAGCAGTGGCACTCCAGTGAAGTTCCCAGTCACTGGAGATGACAAACGTAACCCTATTTTTATAAAGGGGAAAAAAGGAATACTTGGGGAACTAAAGGCTTATTAGCCTCAGTCGTGTGCCTCCTGGAAGCTGTTCTACAGCACGTAGGATGGAGTGATAATTGGTAACAACCAGCATGGCTTCACTAAGGGCAAAAAAGTTTCCTGAAAATTTTTACTGTCTATGGCAGAGCTTACAATGTTGGTTGATAAGCAGATGGTGTCATCAGCCTAGACTTGAGCAAAGCATTCTTGTCTCTAAATTGGAGAGACATGAATTTGATGGATGATCCACTGGATGAATAAGGAATTAGCTAGATAGTTACCTGCAAAAGCTGTGGTTGTCATCTCAGCGTCCAAGTGGAAACAAGTGGCTAATAGCATTCATTGCTGGGACCACTGCTACGTATCATGTTCGATGGCAACTTTGACAGTGGGACTGAGTGCATTGTCAGAAACTTTGCCAACAGTACTAAACTGAGTAGTGCAGTTGACATATTGGAGGGGAAGAGGTGCTAACTAGAGGAATCTTCTCAAGCTCAAGAGATGAGTCTTACTGAATGTAATTCAGCAAGATCAAGTGCAAAGGCATGCAGCTGTGCTGGGGCAACCCCAGATGTGAATACAGGCTGAGCAGTGAATGGGCAGAGATCTGCTCTGCAGAGCGGGCCTTGCTGTACAGGTGGATGAAAAGCTTGACATCACCTGGAAATAAGAATTTGCAGCCTAGAAAGCCAATGATGACCTTGGCTGAATTGACTTGGGCCAGGTTCCTTGAGGCTTTGGGCATGCTGGTCTAAGTGGGAAGCTTCCTTACCTATGATGGGGGGATTGGAACTCTTCCAACCCAAACCATTCTGTATTTCTGTGAAAGAAAATCTGTATACGATGTTCCAGCAAAGTGAATCCTATGATTTCAGATGATGATTATACAATTGGATCAGGTTAATAGCGAGCATATGATAAAGAAATACACCAGCATATAATGGCAGATCAAATTAGTCTACATTTTTAGAAAAAGGCTTCTCTTAAACTTGGATTTCAGGTTTGTTAGGCTTCTCATTCTGTGTCATAGAATCATAGAATCACTCAGGTTGGAAAAGACCTTAAAGATCATCAAGTCCAACCACAACCTACCCATACTTCCCTAACTCTAACAACCCTCTGCTAAATCATGTCCCTGAGCACCACATCCAAATGGTTTTTAAACACATCCAGGGATGGTAACTCAACAACCTCCCTGGGGAGCCTATTCCAATATTAAAAAAACCCTGTTAAGAAGCTTTTCCTGATATCTAACTTAAACTTACTGTGGCGCAACTTAAGGCCATTTCCCCTCGTCCTGTCACCGGTGAGAAGAGACTAACTTGCTTGTATGCTCAGATCATGTTGAACTGTCTTAAGTGTTGGTTCAAAATGAATTGTTACAAAATGAATTATTATATTCACAGAAATTGACTGTATCACTGAAGTATTCTGTTCCCATCTTTGCAGGGTGAATTTTCTCATTTGGTCTTGTTGGCAGCATTTGATTGCATTGACGACACTAAACTTGTGAAACAGTTAATTATAACTGTAAGTAATTGCTTTTTCTTAAAACATTGTGTCAGGTATTGTCTCATTTTTTCACTGTACAAGAGTATGATAGTAAGAATCCATCCACTTTTTAGAAATCATTTAAGTCCTTTCCAACTTTATTTCTTAGTGTATCAGTTGTCATAAAAGAGCTCATCATTTTCTCTTCAGTTACTTATTGAGCTTGAATGTAAGTTAGATTCATTACTTGCTAAGAACTGTACGTGTTCATCCAGGCTAGTAAGTGACTTGAATCTCTTTAAATTAAGATGTCGTTCTCAGAAGTTTAAACTCTGTTGGTACCGCTGGTGCTCTGAAAGTAATGCCTGCAGCTTTATTATGTTGGCCCATGGTGTCAGATAAGATGTTGGTGGTATGGCAGTAGAGAAATAGGGCAACATGTTTGACCATAGTATAACAAAAGTTTTTACAAAAATAAGTACTTGGAGACTCTTGGTTGGATGCTGAAGCCTTAGGTTTACATTAACTCTCAAAGCTTGACATTTTACTTAGTATGTTGACAGTTAAATGATAACTAATGTTTGGGATAAAAATCCTTGAAATATTTATCCAGTCTCCAAAGTGTATATAGGCATCTGAAATATGAGAGCAGTTTAGCTGTTTTGCAGCAACTGCGTGTAATTACACAATAAACATGAAAGTAGTATAATCTAGTCTGCATTCATTTCCTTTTGGAATGTGCCATTTGCCCACCTTCTTTCCAAAAATGGATTTTCATAAAGTATTTTTAATTAAGCCACGTTTACATTCAATTCTTATTACTTAAGTTGTTTTTACTGTTTTCACACTGAGAAAAAGGGCTTTATAGTGCACAACTAATTCTCACATAAATAAAATAATATTGATATATAGATTGTAATGTGCTCATAGCCATACTCATGCAGTGGATTTCATCACATTATGATACATGTGAACTGAGAGCCAGTGGCAGGGAGATAAAAATGAGGGAAATGCTTTGCATGACGCTTTCATGAGAAAATGACAAGGCTTGCTTTGTTTTTGCTTGGAACTTTGTGCAGGAGGTATTGAGTTTGTTTACCCTACCATGTAAATTATTCTCAGAGTCCCTTTCTCTGAGTGTGGTAAGGTGAAAGCATCTCATTGTGGAGCTGACTTGTGATTCTCCGGTATAGAAGCTGTGATCACAGCTGGTTTCCAGAGTCCACTGAATGACGTAACACCTTTGGGCAAGTTCCAAACAAATAGGCCCTGACAGATCAAAGCTATCTTGCATCAAGATCACTGATGAATTTCTGTGTGGTGTTTCAGGCGCTCTGCTTTACAGAGGGTTTATTAGATAAGATACTGTGCTTGGTTTTATCTTATATCACTTAACATCTGAATAATCTGTATTTTTTCCACCTCCAGAGACTTCCTGATAATATCTGAATGTTTGCTGTTTGGTCATTGTACTGAACAGAGGAGTAAAGGAGAATGTGTGTAGGCAACTTATTGTTACAAAGAAGTAGCCTTTCTGGCCAAGAAAAGGAAAAATGTCAGGGAAAATGAAAAATTTATGAAATGAGATCAAAACCAGCTCTTAAGATGGATAATGAAAGCTAGTGTCTGAGGAAGAGGCAAAAGCATCAAGAAGTCAAATATGGAAGCATATGGGAGAAGTTTCCAATGAAAGGAGCGCAGTTGTGTCATGTAGCGTTTCTGCTGGTACTTTGTACAGTTCCAGTGCTGAAAGCAAGCAAATTCTGTAATTAATCAGAGTTGCAAAAACCGGGGGGGGGGGGGAACGAACTTTTGAGAGATTTACAGGAAAATGCTTTTATTTTGTTAATTAACTGTGTTATAGCTTGATTTCAAAGCCTTTTGCATTTAGTCGTACTAAACTAAATATTTTCTTTACCTGTTCCAAGTTTTTAAATACTTGAACTTCTGTCATCCATGTAAAATTAACTACACATATATCTAAATCTCAGTGTACAAGCTAAGGAGAAGAGTGCTTTGCCCTTAGTTAGACTCACTTCCTTCTGTGTGTGTATTGTAAAGATCAAGTTGAAAACTAAAAAACTACATAAAGTGCTGCATCTGACTGATGCTCATTATGGCTTATGAAGATTTTTACCATTTTCTGCCAGCTTCTAACCACCTACCCCTTTCTCTGCCCCTCTCAAAGGAGCTGTGACAGGTTAGATGCTAGGAAACTGTTCCAGATGGAATTTAAGAAAGGTCTGCAAAATATGGCTAGTCCTGTGTGAGCCAGGGATTGCACTTGGCAGTCCTTGTGGGTCCCTTCCAACTCAGGATATTTTATGATTACAAGGCAACTAACCAGGCCTAGTGTTTATTAGGGGAGAAAAAAGAGCCGAAGTGATTTAAACCGTTACAATTCAGTTTCTTTTACTAGCTGTTGCTGAATTTCCAAAATGGTAGGGGCAGAGTGGTGAAGCGGTTTTTAAGGACAGTGGCACATGGAATGTGCTGGAAGTCCCTAAAGCCATGTACAGTCCTCCTCCAATTTTTAATTTCTCAACACTTGTATATACACTTCAAAAAGGAATGGATTATTGTAATCATCAGGAATAAATTGATGGTATTCAGAGTTCTCACAAGTCTCAGAGTACTTGTGTAAAGTACTGCTGTCTATACTACAGACTGATACAGGCACAAGTTTTTCTTCACGAACCCTCTTATTGCACAAGGGTATGAGGTACTCATTCTGAAGTTTACAAAATAGTTATTCCTAGCCATCAGCTAGTCTGTGAAGAAAGCCCTGTGTTTTCTGCTAATGCTTACATAAACTTCAAATAATACTGATGGTGCTGCCAGCAG
Organism: Gallus gallus; assembly: GCF_016699485.2. Taxonomy (NCBI): domain Eukaryota; kingdom Metazoa; phylum Chordata; class Aves; order Galliformes; family Phasianidae; genus Gallus; species Gallus gallus. The sequence continues at coordinate 27,139,826 of NC_052572.1, read as the reverse complement.
AACTTGGATTTGTTCTATTAATGGAATTTTTTTTGCTATTGGATGTTCTCTGATCAATTTAGGATTGAGTTTCCCTTCTCAAGGACTGTTGTCGCTGTCTGTACAGCCATTTAAAAATCAGTATGGTATCAATGATCACTCTTGGGTGATGTGATAGATGATCTTTTGTATGTTTGGTCTGCTGAGGTTATTACTTCTAAAATCATGTCTGTACGCCATTATGACGTACCAGAATATGTGTTGTTTGTGCATCTATGTATTAGTAAACTTGTTCTTTCATAGTGTTTTCTAATCAGTAATGTTGATGTTTAAAACAGGTTCATCAACATTTCTTTCACTTCTACAAACTTACAATTATTTTTTTTATTTTGTTTCACAAGTAGGTATGAATCTTATGGTGTGCAGTTTTCCTTTCCTAAGCTTTGCATTTGAAAAAATATATACTACTGGTGACTCAAAACTATTATTTCATTAACGTTTTATTGCTGTTTGTTCACTTCTACAGGAATTAAATGCTTCCTTGCCCAGTTTAATTTCCAACAAACATGGAAAAAAGGTCTTGCTGTACTTGCTAAGTCCTAGAGACCCTGCACATTTTGTTCCAGAAATCATCACACTTCTGCAACAGGGTGATGGAAATGCCTATAGGTAACTTAGATGAAGATGAAGTTTTTTTTCGTAGGGTCCAGAAGAGTTCATGCAACTTTCTCTAGTGATAAATTCAATTTTGTTGAAATATGTACAATAATACATTATTTATGACGTATAAGTATTATTATTACATATCAATCTGAAGTCCTTGCTTTTCTGTTTTTGGTTTAAAGCTTGTGTATGATTATTGTTTGAGTTAGATTGTTTGCTAGATCCTCAGATACAGCAATAAAAATTAAAAAACATTAATTTTAAAGTCCCTTATCTTGTACTGATACTAATGCTTGTCAGCTTTTGAAGCTGCTACAGCTTTAAAGTGAACTGTTTAAACAGTCTCTCTCAGTAGTTGCGATTACAGAATGAATATCCAGTAGATGGAGGTTAAATTGCCATTGTTAATGAAAAACTCACTCTTGTGAAGGTTACTGACAGTTTTAGGCTATATACGTTCTCACTCTGTGTTCTTAAAATGTTTGCAACATTTAACTGAATGAGAAACAGGGAAGAATAATTATTTTGATCTTTCAGTAATTTTTAGCTGTCTCAAAGAGCGTGTATGTTCTGAATTTCTTTTTATTTGATGTGCATACAGAGCAAGTCGTCTGCATTAATTTGCTGTTTCTTTCATCAGTAAGAAGAGTACAGAACTCCGCCGCCATGAACTCCTGGAAGCCATTTCACCACCGTTGCTAGAGTATTTGCAAGAACATATCCAAGAAGTAGTAATGGATAAAGCTGCCTTTGTCTTGGTTGCCGACATCTTAAGAACGGCTACTGGTGACATTCAGCCCACACTAAATGCAATTGCTAATTTAGCAGCAGAAGAGCTGGTTCCAGGTGGCCGTGATGGGCAGGTAAGGTAACAGGACATAGGCCATTGACGTCTTGCAGTGCATTTGCTTATGCTTTGTTACTAACATGACGTCTGCACATTTTTTCCTTAATGTAAGAAGCCAATGAACTTCCACAATAAACTCGTACACTAGAAGTGTTCTCACTTTGTTTTCTGATATGTTCCTTTAATAGCTTATTATTGTGTCTGTTATAGTGAAGGCTTGAGCCAGAATTTCATCTGAATTAAGAAGCAAGATACTTCATGGTCTTGAATCTTCCAGAACTGATTTAAATGTTCTACGGGAAAGCAGCTGATAGTCATGTAACACAGGCTCTCTTTTAACATTAACACTATGAAATCAAGCAGTTAGTAACTTCTTATGGTTCATTTAGCTATTTACACTGAGAATTATAGGGCCTCTTAGCTTTCAGGAATGGATATATTCATGCAGGGGAAGATCATAGCTAATAGCTGTCTCTTCAGTATGACCTTCTCTTCAAAACATACGTGGCAGACTTTCCCCAATTTTGCTGAGTTAGTCAGTGACAGAAGTCTCTGTAGAATAGAAAATGGAAAATGCTGTATAAATAAGATACCCTCCAGATTTCTATAGTTTTGCTGAATTGTCTAAGCCTTCCTGCATTTTGTAGTGCCCTTCCCTCCAAAATGCCTATGGAATATGGCAATATAGGTACTTCAGGTAAGAATAGAGCTATCAAGTCAGTTTATGGGAGGAGGAGTGTTGAAAGTATCACCCATTCTTAACAAATAACTAGATTCCTTGCTTCTCTGCCACCCCTGTGAAACGTGGGCTTTACACCCAGATGTTCTAGAAGCACCTGTCTTCAAGCTCTTGTTTCCAAAACCACTTATTACTGCTTTTTAAGATACACTTGTAGTATAATTTCATATGAACTAATGCTTTCTCTGATTTTCTGTGAGCCGTACTGTAGTGACTTTTGGAGTCTATGAGCATACAGAAGGTCTACATCTTCTTGTAGAAGAACTAGAGATTCTGCTGAGTAAGCATGAAGTCCTAAGAGTGGTGACTGAGATATTAACTGTATTTGCTGCTCCTTATCAGTTAATACTACTGAAAGTTAGATGCTTCAAAGCAGAATAAAAGCAAACAGCTAATTTAAGAAAAAAATATTCAGGTATTTGCAAAGGAAAAAAAAGGTATAGCATGCAGGCATTATAATATTACTGGCTTTTGAAATGTCAGTGAATGATTTGTGGTTTTTTTTCCCCTCTTAAAGCTTCACATTGCAGAGCATCCAGCAGGTCATTTAGTGCTGAAATGGTTAATAGAGCAAGATGAAAAAATGAGAGAGAGTGGAAAAGAAGGTATGTTAGAAATTAAGCCTTGTTTGATCAAATTTGTACTTGTTATCTGTACTATAGCTTAAATAAGATCGCTCTGCTTATTTCTATAAACATATTAATGAAAATTTAGTATCTTCTAAGAACATTGGTTGTGTCTTTTTTGCTGTTGTGAGTTGTTTCATGGACAGAACACAAAAGTTACATTTTTCTTCTACAAAGCGAGTACTGATGTGTAGTTTGGAGGTTTGAGTTTGCTGCATATTTGGGCGGTACTCGTTTCTGTGCTTAAAATATTTTTATCTTTGCTCAGACACACAGCAATTTAGAGGATAATAATAGAGAAAGTAAAGCCTTTCTGACAGAACGACTTGTTTCATTACTGTTTGTGAGCCAAGCTGTAATCCATACTGTGTTCATTAGTGCTGCTGAGGTACTGCTGTATAACTGTTGCTACAGTAATTCAAGCACAAAAATAGGACATTGCTATTTTATATCCCAGAAGGCAGAGATTGGGCACAGATGTTCTCATCTTAATTTAGCTTTTTGGAACTCATTTTATTATATAACTGAAAAATCTTTTTGTGTGTATCACCATATCCTAGTAGAGATTACTTTTTCCCCCATATAAAAACCTTGAAAAATGAATGGAGATGGATGGTGTAGGGTAAACTAGAGAACTTCTCTTGTGCGTAGAGGCCTTCTTGCTGTAGAATTACCAGACCTGAAATACCTATTAGTAATTACTATGTTCAGCCCTCTGCTGCTTCCTTTAAAAATAAGAGATCACCGGGCTTTAGTTTAATAAAGCCCAGTGTTTAGCTTACTTTAATAAAGTAAAATAGTTTCTGAAAGGATGCTGTTTTACTCCTTCTTTTTCGAGTGAATTATTGGATATGTTCAAAGATAAAATATATCTGAACTTCTTTTGGAGGCTATGCTAATTGAGATTATGATGCTTACATGACTTTATTTATGTTAGCAGTATATTATTCCCACTTTAAAGACAAGATTTTACTTTTTGTTTGTCTTTCACTGAAGTGTGTGTCATTGAGTATTGTTGGTGTGATTTTATGTCATTAGCATTAAAAAACAACCGGATTATTATAATGCATGGAACACTGGAATAAAAACTAACCTGTTCTTCATTTGGAATTCTAATCTGAAGTGACAGTGAAAAGCAGCATCAGTGTTTAAGTGCTGAAGTTTAGGCTTCCTTTGGTTACTTCCTCTTAAATTTGCTCAGCTTACAGATTGTAAGAACATTCACCCTCAAGTTCAGTTCTTCAGAGTCAGCTGTGTACCTGTGGTCAGCTCTGGTTCTTTCTTTTACATGCATCATTAGTGTAATGGATCTGTAAGTAAGTTTAGGCTTTCAATGCTACTGAAGAATTAGTGCCCTGTAGCATCAGTATAGTTGAAGGAAACATACTCTACTTGTGTCAGCACAGTATTTGTCTGGAGTTTTAAACAGCTTTCCTCAAATTCTATTACTTCAATTGTAGAGCTGAATGCCTGAAAACAGCATTTTTCAGCAGATATATATATGTAATATTGCATATAATTGCCTTTTGTATTTGTGGTGTTCTTACTTTGGAATGTATCCGTTAAGATAGCCTTTGAAATCATTTGAAAAAGAAAAGTAGATAATACTTTATACTAGTAAGCTGTCACCCCATGTTGTGACTGGCTAAATTTTAAGCAATACTTGAAACTAGTAAAAAACCTACAGATATATCAGTGCACTGAATGATTCTGAAGGATAATAACTTCATGAATGCACGGTAGCTAAAAACTGTTTGCTTAAATTGCAGTTGAAGAGAATTTGTAACTTGCTTCTTTGTATAATGGTAATGTGTTTTTTTTTTTTTTTTTTCTCCTCCTCCTACCCCTTTTCTGTGTTTTAAAGGCTGCTTTGGAAGAACATTGGTGGAATGTGTTGGTATTGAGAATTTGAAGACCTGGGCAGAAGTAAATCGAGGTGCCATTGTTCTTTGTTGGTACGTAAGGCTCATGACTATTTGTTATTAGGTCTTAGTATAATTTCTTCAGCAACTATCAGTTGGTATTACACTGGCAGAAATTCCATTTTTTGCCACTGGTAGGTTTGTAGTGGAACAAGATACTGGAAAAATTCAAAGATGCATTTCCAAGGGTTCTTCTTTTAGCTTGGGCATTTACAGTTCTAGGAAGCTGCTCAATATTGGAAAAATAATAAGATTAAAAAATCGATTTTAAGTGTACCTACCATGTATTTACAAACACAGAAGGCTTAAAGGAGGACTCTACAAACAGCTATATTAAAATAACTTACCCTGAAGTACCTCTGACTGGGATCAGCATGCAGAAAATGCAGGTTCTTTTTTTTAAGTAACTTGTTACTTTGTCTTAATGCCTTAATTATGGAGCCTATGTATGTTTCCATAAAGAGAGGAGTGTTCAGAATAGACCATTGTGATGAGATGACTGGCTTGCAACTTGGAATTAGTTAGTGATGCAACTCTGGAGATGGAAAAGAGCACACGGGAGTCAGATTACTAAAACCATCTCTGTATCAAATGCCAACAGTGGTCATTGCTGTTTTCACATTGTAACTAAATGTTAGTGTCAAGTCATGGAAGTAGAAGGTTTTTGCCTTAAGACCACCTCATGTAGGCTCACTCTGAGCCAGAATTGGCAAACAATTCAAACAGACAACATGCTTTGGAAAACGAAAACATCTCCCTTTTTCCACAGCTGCGCCCTCTCCTACAGTTACTTTAGGTTCCTTGATGTTTGCTTTCCATTCTTGCTTGTTATCTTTGAGTGAGGCTACTTTGACGTTCATACACTTTTGGAGGGTGAATCAAAAGATATTTAACTAATATGAGTCCTACTACTGAAATCTGAGTTTAATACTAACTTTATTTAGAAATTGCCATTCAGATTATTATTGAGAAGAATTGGTATTAGAACAGTAGTTGCAATCTAGATTAAAAAACAGTTTACACAACATCATAGTAGTCTTATAGATCTGGCTATAAAGATAGTTCTGTTTATAAAATTGTAATGCTTTTTTGCCTCTTGCAAGTTCAATAAATGCATCTAAAGCCTATAAGTAATCTAATCCTCTGCACAGATGTTCAGTAGAGATTTTTATAAAGGCCTGTGCACTGACAGTGTATTAATGCTTGACTTTTTTCTCTAACTTAAGACTGAGGAGAGTCATTTAACATGTGATGTTGCTGGTTTATGTACTAATCTATTTTGATTGTCCAAATAACATTTTGAAGTAAGTTAGTGGAATTTTTTCCATGAATCACACTTGAAGAGCTCTTCAGCTGTCTGTGTGACAACAGCTTTTCAATAGCTTTTGAACACTTCTGCTAATATGTAAATATTAGTTTTCTGTTTATTCTGGGAGACAGCACAGGAACATACTTATGTATGTTAATTTATACAAATTTATGTTAGGAATGTGAACTTCTACCTCTCTCTGGCATTACATGTGTCACTACAGGGTAAGGATTTGATGAGAGTGTTCTGTTACCAAGTAGTGTATTGCTACAGGTGTTATCAGATGAAATTCACTTCTTGGAATATGAAAATACGAGTGACTTTGCTAAGGAGACAAAACATAAATCTCTCCTTAAGCACCAGTAATTTGTTGTCTGCTTTACTCAGTTCAGCATGCTGCATCTACTGCTTAGAATCATAGAAGTATGTGGGTTGGATGGGACCTTAAAGATCATCTAGTTCCAATCCACCTGTCCTGGTCAGGGACACCTTCCCCTAGACCAGGTTGCCCAAAGTGCCACCCAGACTGGCTTTGAAGATCTCCAGAGCTGGGGCATCCACCGCTTCTCTGGGCAACCTGTTTCAGTGCCTCATTGCCCTCTAAGTAAAGAATTTCTTCATGTCTAAATCTACTCTTTTAACTAAAAAGCCGTTACCCTTGTCTTGTCCCTGCTTTCCATGATAAAATGTCTCCAGCTTTCTTGCAGGCCTCCTTTAGGTACTGAAGGGCTGTTAAAGTCACGTTCAAAGAGTATGCAGGAAGCAAGGTTTTAGGTTTCTGCAGATCTGAGTCAAACAGAATAACTGTGAGGCTTATAAAGACTAATTGCATCATGCAGCCTATTTGGTACCAGTGCACATATGTTACAGTTTGTTTCCAATCTTAGTTTATTTCATGTGTGTTCAACACAATGGCTTGTCTGGGCTGCATTGAATGAAGAAGAATTAATTGTCTTGGGCTGCATATACGTAGGCTGCTCTGAAAGTAATGCTGCCTCTTTACTTTCATGGAAACCCCAACAGATACAATGAGCACGATAACTGTTTGATAGAGCAAATTCTCAGCAGCAAAACACTATTTTTCAACATAGGCACCACCATTAGCTATACTTTTTTCTGGCAATGGTGGGGGGGTAGAGAGTGGGTTGTGGCTTGGACGTGCCTGGTTTATTTGGTTGCCATTGCAGCTTCTAATGCTGTTCTGGATTGCATACATGGATTGTATAAGATAGCAAGCTTTTCAGGTAGTGTCACTCACCATTTTGAATTGGCCAACCAGGTGTACCATTCTCTCTACTAGTTTGTATTGTAATAAGACATTTCACGACTACATTAAAACACTACGACCTTGAAAGAAGGCAAGAGAAGGACGACCTCAGTCTAGGTTGAGGTGGAAACACAATATTATGTTATTCTAATAATGTTCTATGGCTTATGATGGATTTCCTCATTTCTTATGAGAAAAAGATAGCTAGGTAAGATCTTTTTTTCCTGAGGGTAATGTCTAGTAAAGAACAGACCTACTGAGTTTCTGAGTCTTGCAATAAAGGGAGCACAGAAGTAGAATATTTAAAAGTACTTGATCTGTATTAGATGTATTTCACTGTGTCCATTTTTAGTATCCCTGTTGCAAGAAAGACAGGCAACAGTGGGAGTGAGCTTGATATTTGCGGACCCAGACATGGGCTGACAGCCTTGCCGGGTTCAGCTGAGAGAAGGAGTAATTATGTTCATGGTTTCTGAAAGTTTTACAGCTTTCTCTAATAGGTCAGGACAAACTGATATGTTCTGTTGTCTCTTGAAGTAGTTTCTGTATGTGGACAGTTTTTTTTCATATGAACTACATGTTGACTTTTGTCATCTTGTTTTTTTTTTCCCTGTTGCCTCTTCTTGTAGCCTTCTCCGAAGCACTGATCAAAAAGTGACAAATGCAGTCAAAAAAGGACTGAAAAAAATTGTTCCAAAGTTGAAGCTGAATAAAAATGTAAAAGGAATAGAAGCATTGCTGGAGAAATTAACTTAGTGTACACAAAGCTAAGAAGATCAGTTACGACTATGCAATTAACTGCCATTTGGTAAGATTTTGGACCATGTCTGTGCATTTGTGAATTAAATCATTTTCAAAGCAGTTTGTCTCTTGTGCTCATTGTGCTGTGTGTGGTAAATGGTTGCTTTTGGAGATAGAAGTCTCAAGATCTAAGTGTTTGTGGAAACTTCTGGACATTCTTGATGAAGTTAAATCCTAGTAATGTGCACAAAATTGTTTTCATACTTAAAATCTGTGTGCCTATTATGTCCCAGTTACTACAGAAGTGGAAGCATCTGTTCTGGAGCTACTGTTGCATACAAGGTAAATACATGTGTTCATAATACCCTTCCTTCTTCTTTGTTTATGGAAAAAAAGGAGAAAAATTCTTAGCCTGTGACGGAGTGATGGAAGCTTTCATCCTTCAAGAATTGACAAAAATAGAAAGAAAATGTTGTCTCTTGCCTTTTAGACAAGGTTTAAAATGAGAAGCTTGCTCTCACTGGATCATAGTTCAGTTCTTTTTTTTCTTCAGTCTTCTGAAAATTACAGACTTCTAAGCCCTAGTAAACCAGTCTGGATTTTTTTTGGTACCTTCCTTGTAATAAGAAGGATGGATTTGTCTGTGTAATATCCAGTAAGTGTTTACTGTACTTTATCTAGATAAAATGTAATCCTTATTATATCATCTTAGGCACCTTTTCTGGTAAGGCATTCATATTACCACTTGTTGGTATTTAATGCCATACTGCTAGATGGATCCAGACAGAAAATAAAATAATTCCTAATTGTAGGAGTCGCTTGCTCCTGTCACTTATCCTGGTAAGGTGCCTCAATTATTAGTAATGGATAGTCTGCCATTATTCCTCCTGAAATCCAGCTTCCTTAACATAAAATACATTGCAACCAATTGGAAGTGGCTAGTGGACACTGCATTAATATACAAGGATGGTTTTTCATAGATTATTTCCCTAAACGGCATCAGAAACTTGGTAGGTAAAATTGGGAAACTTCAAGTCCTGTGTGTATTCACAACTGGCTTCTGGACTGCAAGTATTTTTATTCTTCAACAAAGCTTTCTTAGAATAATTTAGGAAAACAGTGAGGGAACAATCCCAGAATCATAATTGGAAAAGACTTTCAGATCATGAAATCCAACCAGGATCCAACACTAAACCCCAATTCCTTCAGCCAGTCCTTCTATGTTTTGTTTTGTAGTCCTTTCACAATTTTCATGCTCATCTCTGAATACATTCCAGTAGCTGAATATCTTTCTCACATCAAAGGGCATGAACATGATACTCAAGTTTCAGTCTCACCAGTACTACGGTGAGGGGAGGATCACTTCTCTAAGTGCTGCTGGTTATGCATTTCTCATACAAACCAGTAATGCTATTGGCGTTCTCAGCTATGAAGGCACGTGTCTGGATCATGTTCAGCTGGCTGTCAACCATCACCCTCAGGTTCTTTTCTGCCAGGCAACTTCCCAGCCCCATTCTGCAAGCCTATATCACTGCATGAGTTTGTTACAACCCAGGTGTAACATCCAGCATGAACCCTTGTGGAACACCATGCAAGTGGATGCAGCCCAGCAGCCTTCTGCAGAGCCTTCTTACTCTCAGACAAATTAACACTCCTGCCTAACCTGGTGTCAACTGTGAACTTAGTGTGGGTGCACGTGCTTCCCTCATCAAGATCAGTTGTAAGAAAGTTAAAACTGGCTCCACTACTGAGATGTGAAGAATATGTTATGGATACTTAAGAGAGCATTGCTCAGCTAAGATATACCAATAATAGTAGTATCAATTTAATTATGTTATGTGTTCCTCTGACAAAACATTAGCATTTCTGGATTTCCAATGTCAGTGTCTAGATAGTAATGAAACATTACAGTGTTTCTGATGCTGTGTGTTATAAGGATTGCTCATTTGGAAGACATCCAAGACTTTGCTATCTACTGTCAATATACTATATATATATATATATATACACTATTATATACTATATATAATATTCAAAAGTACTAGAGTAATTTCTGTGTTTCACATTCCTGAAGTCTGTCTCCTCAATTACCACAATTGCTTTACAGTCCATGGGGAACTGCAGTGCTCAGCACCCAAGAAAAACAGATTATCTGTTTGGAGACTCAGACTTGCATGCTTAGCATGTGGTAAAGTATTCTGCTTCTCTGGAGAACACCTATTTACAGATTTTGGAATTGTCAAGTGTATTTTCAAGGTAGTACGTATAATTATAAGTAGTTTATACAAAACAAAGAAATACATTGGTTCATCTTAATAAGAAGTAACCTCCCGCTGCTCACTGGACCTGTGCTGTCATCCCCTCTCCATGGGGAGAATGTTTTTAGCGTGAGAAATGCCACGCTGTCTGAGTAAGCAAATTTTTAAAAATAGTAAACCTAATTTTAATTACTTATTGCTAGACTAATTTAATTAATATATGAGCATTACAGTTTGAAGCAGTTCCATCATTTGTTTCTGTTTGCATCTGTTCATTTACTGATACTTTGCTGACTCCGCTTCCATCTAATTCCACCTAAGCTTTTCAGTAATAGTGAATATTTAAAGGTTAATCCCAATTAGACCTGACTGACACTGGCGTAAAACCTTCATGCTTCTAAGCAGATATCCTCTCCAGGATCAGTTACTGAAGGTTGCAGCTCATTAGTTTCTGTAACAGGATTTTCTCCTGTGACAATGAAACTGATAAGTTTAATTATCAACAGATAAGGAATTTAAGATGTAGTAAACTGCTTCTAAATAAGTCTTATTTACTATCCAAAAAAACAAACTGAAAGAAATACGGAACAAATGTGTGACTGATTAATTAGTGGCAGTGTAAAACAGATATAGGAAGAAGCATGATCTATCCCTTTCCAATTTTCACGTTACTGAGAAGAATAAACTAATGCTTGAAATACAGCACAGACGTATTTCCAATTCAGAGAATTGAACATAGCAGTGAAACTAAGTCATACCTAAAGATTATTTCAATAAACAGAACAGCAAAAAGCTCTATGAGAGCATCTACTTAGGTGAATCTGATTTGATGTTTTCTGTTCCTTCTCTGGATTTTTAAATATGTAGTAACGTGGAGTGACTGCTAATTTTTCTTACCAAATTTGAGAAATACCACTTTTGATTAAGAAGACATTAGTTATGTTTATGCTAAAGATGATGCTATTTTTCTGCCAGAGATAGAACTTAAATACATAGTTTGCGCTGATAGTAATGCCTTCTATTTATTTCCATGGAAACCACAACAGAAGAAGAGCACAATAACACTATTTGGTAAATTCTCAGCTATGAAACACTGCTTTTCAATATAGGGACCACTGTTATCTCTTCATTTTTACCAGCAATAAACAAGAATCCACATGCAACACTTGTAAACATCTGCACCAGCATAGGTGCAGCTGGTAAGATGGCATGGTTACTATGGAAAATGTTGCCCACCCAGTCCTATCACTGGCTCTAGCAGATGGAAGTCAGAAGGCTCCAAATCTGTGCTATACAGTGGGTGTGGTAGGACAGTCCAGCCAAGACTGGGCAATATGCTCCATGGTCTTCAAATGTGTGGGGCCTAGCATTATTGTGTTGCGAGAGAAAGGTGCCTTCTTCTCTGGCCTGACTCTGGAAGTTCAAGCTGTCAGCACTGTGATGTAGTGGTCAGAGCTGATGGTTTGTCTCCAAACAAATTTTTGGCTCTAGGGAATCTGCAAGGACTGCCTCTTTCCTATCACAAAGACAATGCACGTCGCTTTACCCACTGAGGACTGCATCCTCAACTTTTTCTTTGATGGGAAATTCACTTCACCAGTTCATGGACTTCCACTTTGACTCCAGCTCATATTGATGACACCACATCTCAACACTGGTAATAATGTGGTCTGGGAAACTGTCACCTTCAGCCTCATATTAGTTCAGTAGACCCTGACAAACTTCCTTTCATACAGTGTTCTTTGTTCCTGTGTATTTGTGGGACTAACCAGGTGCAAATTCTGTGATATTCCAACATTGCTATCATTGTTTCTGATGCATTGAAGCTGATATCAAACTCTGTACTCAGTTCCATGGCCACAATCCACCTATTTGTGTAATTAGCTGACAGAGACACTCTTCATTTTTCAGTGTGACAGCTGTGTGTGGCCATCTGGAACATGGCGTGTCTTTCCTGCCACTGTTGCCACTGCTGAAATGCACCACCCAATGGCTCACTGTGCTCACATCCAAGGAATTTTTGTTATTTTATGGAGGAGTTCAGTGACACAGCTTTTCTTCATACACATTAAAGTAACGTCAGTTGAAGCCAAATTATGGAAAGCACTGCTCGAAGAGGAGAAAAAAAGGAGGAGATGCCTAGCTGCTTAAGTTACTTCACCGAGTGAACTCTTTTTTTCCAAGCACAATGAAGGTGATGATGCAGTGCTGTTTCTTTCACACCAGGTGGGTAAAGGATGAGGGACGGATTTTCTGGAAGACTCAGAGGTGAAAGTTTTCTTTCAGTGTTCTCTTCTTTTGTCTGAAGTGCACTTAACAAAGACCTCCAACTACTTCATACTGTCTAAACTGTTTAAATTACTGTCAGCATCTTAACAGAGCTAGCAGTGTTTTCTTTTTTTTCTTGCCAAGAAGAAAATGGAAATGCATGTACAGCAAGTAAATATGCTACTCGCTCAGAAGAAAACATCTTCCAGAAATTACAGGGCACCTATTTTAAAACTGTTGTATAGGGAAGTGACAGTCCCCACTGTGCTCCAGAGCCAACATTTCTCTCTGGTGTTCTATGTAGCAGACATTGGAGTGTGAACAGCCAATGTTTAATCATTATGAGGGCTAGGACAGTCTAGCACAGAAAAGGTTGTGAAGGTCATTATTTTTGGTTTTTAGAGGACAGATGACCTTGGTGTGCCATTCTTTGGAAATAGAGATATTCAGACAGGTGTCACTGCATCTCAGAATCCCATGATTTAAGGAAGGAACACTTTCCCCCTTCTTGCCAATGGCTGCAGGTACCAATAATAAAGAATATTTCGCTTTTCCACAGACTGTCCACTAGATTATGTTTCTTCAAAAAGCAGAAAAATGTACAGAGTGATTCTGAATTTGCTTCTGAGTACTCTGAAGGTCTTCCTGAGATCTGAGAACAAAGTGTGGTCATTAGAATTTGCAAGTAATAGGCGTAGCTGGAAAGGCAGGGGAGGCTGAATTGAGACTACATGTACTGCATGTAGCTAAACCTATCAGTTGTGATATTTTGCTTCTTAGTCCCATCTATCTCTTGTCTAGTTCAGACTTGTCAGAATGGACACAGGGCCATCTCCACATGGGTACACCACGTGGCATACGAGGGCTTTCTGCATAAGTGTTCTCACTATTCCTATGGTATGTCTAAAAAAATAGTACTAATCTGGTAATTTAGTACTAATATTCTTTACATTCTTTTTTTTTTTTTTTTTTTTTTTTGCCTTTGAGTTTTCCTTTTTCATCTTGAAAACTGACTCATTTAAATGTTGCTGCATTAGTCAAGGCACATTTCCTTCTAAATTCTTGGAAAAAGTCTGTAGTGTTCATAAGACCATTCACAAATCCAAGTGGAAAATTACTGCCAACACCAGTCCTTCGTTAATGTATATGGCATTCCTCAACTGCTTTGTGAAAATAACACAAAAGTTTATTTACTCTAAACATAACTCTCTTCCAGCAGCTTTCTGTATTTTCTTCTAAGAGTTGAAACCTCTTTTATCAAGTTGGCTCCTTAAAGATCTATTCTCTGAATTGCTCTTTTTTTCACTCTTAACTTTTGGGTTTTTTTTAAAGTCCTTGTTTATTTTAATTCTCAGTGCATGCAGGATCCCAGACCCATTTTAGCTGTAGTGCCCAACATAGCAAGTACAGTGTCATTTACAAAGCAGTATTCAGTAGGGATAGTGAGGGAAGGGATAACCACTGATGGCAGAAAATATGCCCAGTATTCCCAGTCTTAGATATGAGCAGCAAATTCTTATGTATATTCAATTCATCATTTTCTATATTTGTGATTTTTACTGGTGTTAGTCATGCATTTAAATTTTAGTCAAGCGTTGTACTAGTTGAAATAAGTTTGGTCAACTTGCATCTGGTGTCATTGAAGGTGGTTTTAACTGTTGGATTCTTAAGTTCTTTTGTTCAAAATGTGTCTTACAAATACACCTGTGCTTTACAAAATAAAAAGTCTTATGGATTCACTATTTGCCCTATCATCTCCACATCAGCAATACTGCTGTAGCTTTTCAATCTGTGCTAATCACATTGTGTCTACGTGCATTATGTCTTTTATCAGAGTAGCAGAATAGTCATGAAAAACATAAGGGCTGGAACCAGCAAGTGCTCTGGGTATATAGGCATATGTGAGCAGGTGTTGGAAGTACTGAATTTAGAAGTCACTGGGGGGGTTTTCTATGTTTGTAAAACAGATGGCCACTTAAGTGGAAAAAAAAAAAGTCAAAACAAAACAAAAACAAACAATCAAAAAAACCCAACCACAAAAACAAGACAAAAACCAAACCAAACCACCAACACAACAACTACCAGAAAACTTAGCATATATAAATCTTAGCACTGATTTATAGGCATGACTGATACAACCTTTTTTGTGTGTGGAAAAAAGGAATGTGAAAATTGGTTCAGTATATTGTATTGGTGAAGTTTCTGCTTCCCAGGAGTGGTTAGATGAAGAAGATTGGGTGCCACAACACCTGCTATTAAGTTATCTTCACAGCATGGTGATAGCACCAGATTTTGTGACACTCGAAACCATCCTTCATATGACTGAAATGCTTTCAGAAGCTGTTTTACAGATCTGTGCGTCTGCATTTTCCACTTACATTTTTCTATTGTTTGTGATGATTTTTCTTTTTCTCTGTTTACCTGAGGAGGTTGAATGTTTAGAAGGAGATTCATATTCCAAGTCTTTCAAAAGAGAAAGTGGAAAGAACAGCCTGTACCAACTTAAAGGCTCGAAGGCTTTTAACTAGGTATGAAGGGACACTAGAGATGAGCCTGGGGAATGATGCCAAGGTTGGAGGTGAGGCAAGGGGCTCAGCTGAAGTGCATCTACACCAATGTACACAGCATGGGCAATAAATAGTAGCAGTTGGAAGCCATCATGCAGCAGGCAAACTATGACTTAGTTACTATTATGGAAACACGATGGGATCACTCCTATGACTGGAGTGCTGCAATGGATGGCTATAAGCTCTTCAGAAGGGATAGGCAAGGAAGGAGAGGTAGTGGCGTGGCTCCTCTATGTCAGAGAGCATTTCAGCATTGAGCCTGGGGCTGGGAATGTTGAGCTCCTAAGGATAAGGATCAGGGGAGAGTCAACAAGGCTGACATCCTGGTGAGGGTCTTTTACAGACCTCCTACCCAAGATGAAGAGACAGATGAGGTGTTCTAGCCAGCAGAAGCTGTGCAATCATCGGCCCTTGTTCCCAAGGGAGACTTCAACTTCCCTGATATATACTGGAAATAAAATGCAGTGTAGAAGAATCAGTCTAGAAGGTTTCTAGAGTGTGTGGAAGATTACTTTCTGATGCAGGTGATAAATGAGCCTACCAGGGAGGTGCCCGGCTAGACCTGCTATTCACAGAGAAGGACTGGTGGAAGATGTGGAAGTCAAGAGCTGTCTTAGACAGAGTGACCACAAAATGGTAGAGTTCTCGAATCTTGGTGAAGTCAGGAGGGGACAAGCAAAACTGCTACCTTGGACTTCTGGAGGGCAGAATCTGAACTGTTCAGGATGCTGGTAGACAGGGTCCCTTGGGATTCAGTCCGGTAGGATAAAGGGGTCCAGGAAGGCTGGTCGCTCCTCAGGAAGGAAGTCTTTAAGGCACAGGAACAGGCTGTCTCCCTGTGCTGCAAGATGAGCCAGAGGGGAGGAAGACTGGTATGAATGAACAGGGAACTTTTTCTGAGGCTCCAGGAGAAAAAGAGAGTCTACCTTCTGTGGAAGAAGGGATGGGCAACTTGGGGAGAGTACAAAGAAGTTGTTTGGATATCCAGACAGAAAATTAGAAAGGCAAAAGCCCAGCTTGAATTGAACCAGGCCACTCTAGTAAAAGAGAAAAAAAACTTTTTTACAAATATATTAACAGTAAGAGAAGGACTAAGGAGAAAAAGCCTGTCTTTAAAAGTCAGACCAATTACTCTCAGGGTACTCCATCTCCTGACCTAGACGTCTGGGATGCGGAGCAGAATAAAACCCCCACGATTCAGGTGGAAACAGTTAGAGACCTGCTACTCCATCTGGACTGTCACAAGTCCATGGGGCTGGACGGGATCCACCCCACTGTACTGAGGGAGCTGTCATAGGTGACGGCCAAGCAGTTTTCCACCATCTACCACTATTTCTGGCCAACCAGAGAGGTCCCAGAGGATTGGAGACTTGCCAATATGATTTTGATCTACAAGAAGGGTCGTAAGGAGGATCCAGGGAACAACAGACCCATCAGCCTGACTTCAGTGCCAGGAAAGGTTATGAAGCAGATCATCTTGAGACAGATCACATAGCATGTGCAGGACAGCTGGGAGATCAAGCCCTGACAGCATGGGTCCATGAGTCCTGCTTGACTAAGTGAGGCACCTGGTGGTTGAGAGAAAGGCTGTTGACATACTATACCTAGACTTCAGCAAAGCCTTCGACATTATATCCCACAGCACTCCCCAGGAGAAGCTGGCAGGCCATGTTTTGGACAGGTACACTCTTTGCTGGGTAAAGAACTTGCTGAAGGGCTTGGCCCAGAGTGTGGTAGCAAGTGGAGTTAAATCCAGCTGGTGTTAGGTCACAAGTGGTTTTCTCCAGGAGTCAGTACTGCAGCCTGTCCTGTTCAGTGTCTTTACTGATGATGCCCTGGATAAGGGCACTGAGTATACCCTCACTAAGTCTGCAGATGACTACAAGCTGGGAGGAAGTGTTGATCTGCCTGAGCGTAGGAAGGCTGTACAGACGGTTCTGAACAGGCTGGATAGCTGGGCTGAGGCCAGTGGGATAAAGTTCAACGAGGCCAAGTGCTGGATACTGGACTTTGGCCAAAACAACCCCAGGCAGTGCACCAGGCTTGGGACAGAGTGGCTGGAAGACTGTGTGGAAGAAATGGACCTGAGCATGTTGGTTGACACTCAGCTAAACACGAGCCAGAAGTGTGCCCAGGTGGCCAAGAAGGCCAATGGCATCCTGGCTTGTATCACAAATAGCATTGTCAGTAGGAGCAGGGAAGTGATCATTCTCCTGTACTCAACTCTGGTGAGGCCACACCTCAAGTACTGTGCTCAGTTTTGGGCCCCTCGCCACAAGAAAGACATGGAGGCCCTGGAGCATGTCCACAGAGGGCAGTGAAGCTGTGAAGGGTCTGGAGCACAAGTCTGATGAGCAGCCAAGGGATCTGGGATTGTTCAGTCTGGAGAAGAAGAATGACCTTATCACTCTCTACAACTACCTGAAAGGTAGTTGTGGCAAGGTGGGTTTTGACCTCTTCTCCCACATAAGTAGCAATAGGACTAGGGGGAAAGGCCTCAAATTGCACCTGGGGATGTTCAGGTTGGATATTAGGAAAAAATTATTCTCTGAGAGAGTAGTAGGTGCTGGAATGGGCTGCCCAGGGAGGTGGCGGAGTCACTATCCCTGGAGGTGTTCAAGAAGTGTTTAGATGTTGTACTGAGGGCCATGGTTTAGTGGGGAAATATTGGTGGTAGGTGGACAGTTAGACAAGATGATCTTGGAGGTCTCTTCCAACCTTGGTGACTCTATGGTTCTAAGCCATCTTTGAGAAATGTCTGAATGATTTATCTTCAAAAGAATTGAAAACTGTTGAACATGCAATTTTACATTTCAAATTGCCTGATATTTTGTTAGTCGTGGCCTGGACATGAGAGAATTCTTAGGCTCTGTCCAAGAATATATGCTGCTCACCAGCATCCTTGCAGCTCCAATGATTTTCCTTTAACATGTCTTCATCAATGACAAATGCCAAGCAAGATGTTGTATTTCTTATTTTATACAGCACTGTGCCATAGTTAGAGGGCTTTTACTTTTGCAGATGATAATTCAGCTTCATAGTCTCTGCACGTTAGTCTCTGCTTTGCTGCTCAGGTATGACCAAGTGCACATTGCAACCAGTCCTTAAAATAAACAGTGGTATACAGAACAAATGCATTATACTCCATAACATTGCATCTCTAATTGCCTGACTCCTGCTTTGGATGCACTATGAGTGTTCACCCTTGATCTTGCTTTGTTCTGTAATCTTATGGTACACTAAAGTAGAAAATGTGTGTCTGCTTCAAGACAGTAAGGTGCTGCTCAGACTGCCCTTGCATTGTTACAATACCTAGAATAACTATCTTCCTTCTTCTCCTCCTTTTCTCTCATTCATTTTTAACTGATTTCCCATATAGAGTTTTTTTATTGTTTGGCTGGGGTTTTTTGTTTGTTTGTTTTGTTTTGTTTTGTTTTGTTTCTTTTTTTTTTTTTATGGAAGTGAAGGAAGATAAGCACAGTAACTCTTTCATTAAGCCAAAGTGATTTTCAGATTATTTTCTTAAGGTCAATATTCTTTTGTTTACCTGAGTGCTTTTAAGAACAAAGAGGAGGCTGGGAGCAGAGTCCAAAGGGTATGAATGAAGACTGAAACACTGTATTTTCACAAAGGAAACTGCATTAATACTGGACTAACTACTGTTCTGGTCAAGATTCTGTACGACTGACCACATTTAGAAACCATATCTATACATGGAAGTTCTTTTTCAGACAGTAATGTAAAACGTCTGTGGATAAGGCATATAGTATAGTGAATTTGAACCTTTAGTGGTGAGTTTCACATGATGGGTCTGATCTGTTTTGAAGGTGGATTTTGTGGGAGAATTTGAATACCAAGTGGAGGTGATGGTTTGTATGGAAAGAGAAATACCAGCACACACATGAGCATGTGGCCTCCCTCACCAACAAACCAAAACCAAAAAAAAAAAACCAACAGTCATTTACACATTTCCAGAGGGGGAGAAACTGGGGAAAAGCACCTAGTGCAGAAGGAAAAATGCCAAAGGGATCTATGTTAGAACAGTGGTAGTGCAGTGGTGCTATTACAACTGCACGAGAGCCGGGAAGGCTTGTGACAGACAAAGTGCTTAGAGGTGCTTAGAGGCTGGTGTGTCTTACTTCTTCCCCAGCCCCTCTGGTGTCAGTTCATCTGATAACTGTTACTTTCAGTCCAGCAGTACGCTTGCTGCAACAGAAGCCACAAGGATTTTTCTTTCTCCCTCCACTAGTGGCTCTGGCATTTTCAGGTTATTCACTCACGTGAATCACTTTGCATAGCCATTAGAGATTTGTGTGTGGTGCTGTTGAATTAATTTTTATTAATGATCTGATAACATTTGCTAAACAAATGGAGCATGCTTGAACACCAGAGCATGAGCTAAGTGGCAGAGTTGCACAAGTGGGCAGCAGGAAATCTGGTAACAGCCACGACCAGACCTTCCCTTCAAAAGGGATCACAAAAGGGAAAGGTTAATGTCCTGGGCTGGCTCAGCTTCACAGTCAAAACTGTTCTCCAAATCTGTGTACAGAATGGCACTGGTCTCATCACAACGTGGCAATGAAGCAAAGCACGCATTGTGTTGTATGGGAAATGCCCCCAGAAAATCAGCATTATTTTAAACACACCATGCCCCCTAAAGTGGAATGAAAACTGGTTGAGACCAATTCTTTGATTGTTTATGTTTCATTCTGCCAATAAAATCTTCAGGATTGATCTAAAATCACAGAGGTTGTAAAGAGCACTAAGATCATCAGGTCCAACCACCAACCTATGCCTGTGACCGCTCTATGCCTTGTCCCTCAGTGCCATATTTACATGTTTCTGAACATTTCCATGGACAGTGACTCTACCACCTCCCTGGGCGGCCTGCACCAATGTCTCACCACCCTTCCTGAGAAGAAATTCTTCCTAATACCCAACTTGAACCTGCCCCTGAAGCAACTCGAGGCCGTTCCCTCTCGCCCTATCACTGTTACCTGTGGCTGAAGAGGCTGACCCCCACCTCTCCACAGCCTCTTTCAGGCAGCTGTAGAGAGTGATAAGGTCTCCATTGAGGCTCCTCTTCTCCAGAAATGACCCATTCAGCCTGAATTTAAGGGAACTTTGTGCTCAGTGGCTAATTTTCTGGTGTAAGTGATGATACTTTTGTTTGCTTAAACTGTCTTGGGCATACTGAGTGTTAACCATACATCCCCTAGATCTGCCCAGAATCAGTTCCCTTCCTGCACAGTGACTTTGTGGGAAGCACTTCAAACTTTGGAGTTGTCTGTGAGAAATGAAATTTAGCAAAATGAATCACCAGCAGCTGAGGTGTCATTAGATTGAAGATCCATTTAGCCCCGAGTGGCAATAACACCAGCTTCACAGCGCTATTAAATTACTCCTTTCTTGTAGGCACTCTTGCTGGCAGTGCTTCATGGAGGCCCAGGCTTTCAGCGTGCTCGGTGACTGAAGGTGCCTTAGATGAAGCTCACGCAGCACGCAGTGTACATGCAGGGACCTTGGCAGTCTCGGGCCTGCGGGCGGCAGCAGCGAACAATTTTCCACGCAGGGCCGGCGCCCCCCGGGAGCACCCCTCCCTCGCCCCGTCGCGGCGGAGCAGCCGTCACAGCTCGTGTGCGATGAGGGCCTGCGCCTGAACTCCTAGAGCATGCTGTTTCTCGTTTTTGTTTGTTTGCTTGCTTGCTTGCTTGTATCCTGATGGCTTACCCAAATAAAATATTTGGATGTTAAGAAGTTTGGATGTCAGGCCATTCAGACCCTCAGGAGTTGTCTGGAGAAGCCTGAGCTGATGTGTGAGCAGATCTAGCTCAGTTGGTCACAGAGCTCCTTCTCTTCAGAGTTCAACCTTGCTGTTGCAGGTGGGCTGCTCTATATTTCCACACTCTCTGCCTTTGCCTTCATTTGTTGGCTTTAGTGAGAAAATAAGAAGAGTGTGACTTTCCTACTGAACAAGGCTGCTCTTGTTATGGGTATGGAAAAGTTCCTCTGCACAGTTGGTCTCGGTGACCACCTTCTCTTTGCTGGGCAGTAGCATTTCGGGCAGTGTGTTCTGCCAGAACCAGTGGGTTATATGAACATTTGGTGGCTTGATGAGCAGTTATTAGTGATGGTGAAAGGCTGACTCTCAGGCATGTTAGTAGTTTATCTCGTTCTTAATTGGGGAAAATGGTTGGCTTGTAAATAGATCAGATTGGGTTCAGAAGTTAGAACGGCAATGCAGACTCATTTGACAGAGTTGAAGTGAGCTCTGACCAGTTTTATTTTGAAAACTTTCATAATCTCTATCTCGGAAAATAGCTGGAGAACACTTCAATTTTTCTCAGCATATTTCCATTGAATTACCTATGTACATAAAAAGCTAACACCTCTGACCTTTCCATTTTTAAATCCAAGATAAAGAGCTGGATTACAGTCAAATGCCTTGTAATTTCTCTACTACTGAATAAAGAAGTTAGTAGAAGTTTTGTCAATAGCAGGTAAACATGAATCAAGTACTTTTACACAACATAAAAATGGAACACTCTAAATAGCGAAAGCCACCTTTTTAGCAAGTAGATTCCTTTTCTCCCTCCGCAGTTTCTTGATGGTCATTATTTTTCTCCAGAAACTTTAATGTATACCTAGTTTATAATCATTAAAATTATATGTATTTATAGACTGAATATTACCATTTGCCTTAGAAGCCTGGGAATGGCACCAGATGCATATTAATCTATGGCTGTACACCAGCTACCCCTTTAATTGCTATCTTTGTGAATGAGAAAAGCAAACAGCTGCTGATTTGCATTTTAAAAGTGATGTTCTTCTGAGACATGGATTTGTGCAAAATCGTATTCTAATTGGGATTCTTTTCACTGTCTCATGTAGGGACAGTCTCATTTCCAGCATCCCTGCCTGCTAAGGTGTTTGTTTGTTCGTTTCTCTCTCTCTTTTTTTTTTTATTTGTTTTGTTTTACTACAGTCATTTGAAGGCCTAAAATGAGTAGAACAAGAAACACTGAGCTTGAAAATGAAGTCAGGCCATCCAGATAAAGGGTCTGTTTCTTTGTGTGCCAGGGACAACGTTTGCTAAGAATGAGGTGAAATATAATCACAGAACATATTTTCCCTCTCCCTCTAGGACTCATTAATATCTGTAATTACTTAAAATGAAAGACATGAACACGGCCGCTTTCTAAGATTTCTACTTTCTTGGTGGTTTGAGAAAAACCTCCACCCTGCTTCACGAAAACCTTAGTTATACCAAATTAACATTGCATAAAACACGCCGTATTTATATATCTTTAATGGTATTGCCCATCCTTGTTGTGTCTAAGCATATTTTCCCTTGAAGTGGTTATTCTGAAATCTTTGGATGGCATTTACGCAATCAAATTATCAAAGCTATCTTGTGTTACTTTTGAATATCATCATGTAGCACTTGGCAGTTCCATTTCGCAATAATCTGGGGATGCTTTTGATGCCACTTAAAGTCTTATTGGATGTGGAAGAGTAAATTAGGGTCCTTCTCAGAGGGAACTGTTGTGACAGCAGCAACAACACCATAACCACAACAGCAAAAATACAGCGCCCAGTTTCAAAATCAGCTGATAAAGGTACACACAGCCCACTGTGGGTGGTCAGGAGTTTGCTCTGTGTGAGGATGAACTCCTTCCTTCCTCTGAGCTGCTTGGAGCATTTAAGCCAATTTGTATGATAAGAGCCTCAGGCAAGAGTTGGGCAGGTGGGAGAACCATACCATTCTTCTACAGAAATTGCTGGTACTGACACAGCTTGGGCATTCAGAGTAGGTTGCCACTGGGGGACCTCTGTTTTAGGTATAATCTATTGGAATTCACAGACTTAAACTCATCACCCCTGCAGCAAAATGAGGCAAGCCACAAGGCAGAAAGATGCAGGGGGTAGTCTGGAAAATGAAACAATGAGTTGTTAAAGAAAACCCAAAACTCTAGCTTCTGGTTTGCTGGAAAATGCCTTACTCCACCAAGAACCTTCTTCCCTGCTGCACACAACAGGGCAAGCATCAGATTATTACAAAACCAGTCAAAATTTTAACCCTCCCCTAGATAGTCACATTTGTGTTTTCAGTGAGTTGACAGAGGAATCACAAAGGCACCAAAGCTGCCATCAGCAAGATGGGATTGGGTTTTGGAGGGAGGAGTGAATAAGTGTACTGGGGAAGAAGAGCGTGCTATGGGTGTTACTGGAGTAGGGTAACTTTAGTATTGAGAGTAGTTAGTTGAGATTTGGCAGTATTGTCTTCTGAAGGATAAGAAATTAGTCTCCTCCATGTCTGAAAACATTTTGGTCAGTAACCATTGTCCCACAGAGCATTGTGTTGTGAGTCCTGCCTTCATGTAGCTACAGTATGTGGGGACTGACTGGCTCTTGAGGCCCAACAGCCTGTATCCTTCATCCAAAGGTTCCTTCTGTCAGTGAAGAGTGAGTGAGTGGGAATATTCTGCTGCCTAGTCAGTGCTTTCATGGGCCTTTTTTGAGTCAGAGCCTGTGACACTTGCCTTTCTGCTTGCTGTGTGCGGCAAACGCTAACCTTAAGCTGTACAGACTTTCCTTCTCTGTCAGTAGTGGGTCACTGTTTGCTCAATACACAGTGGAACAGATTCAGCTGAAGAGGTGGGAAAGACCGTCCAAGCTGTATTTGAACAGTTAGAGCAGCAGTATAGGACATGCATGTAAAAATATTGCTGAACTGGCAAGAAAGCACTTATTGAGGACATTCAGTTGTAACTCTTGTTTAAAAGAGAAAACTGTCCCTTTTCTCCTGCTCATGTTTTGTGTGGAAAGTCTATTGCAGTACTTGTCTACCTGAATGTGTCCTGCATGTGAGGCAAATGAGTGGAAAATGGGGCTGACAGTCCATCTGGGGTCTGAGGCCGTAAGGAAGACCAACCTCAGCAGAGGAGGTGCTCATGTTCTGGATTTCTCTATGTGGCAAGAAGCTGCTGAGCTGCATGCATGAACTTCTTATCTGTGTGGTACATGCAAGCATCACCTTCTTCAGCCAGAGAAATTAGGATGTTCCAGATCTTGGAATGTCACATGGTCACCAACATGTAAATCTTTTAATGGATCTAACTGAATGGATGCAACCTAATGGACCAAGCTGCACATTGTGAATGAAGCACAGTTATTCTTTCTTTTTTTTTACCTGCCACCACCTCACTGAACTACACTGGGGGTCTGAGAGAGTGTCATTTCCTTTGGTTTCAGGATGCTCCTGGTTCTGGTGTTGCTTGCAGAAGGATGATGTAAATTCATGGCACCTTAGAGCCAAAAAGTAAATCAGCTTCTTCTTCTCAGTGAGTGCTGGGATTGTGTCTGCTGCATTGTGTGCAGTCCACAACAGCAAACATCTATTGCATTCAACCCATGGGGCTCAGCTGTGCCTTAAAGTCATGGTTTAGTTTTCAACAGCTGATCAGTGCTCTGTGTACTGACTGCCATTCCTACAGAACGAAATGACAGATGGGCTTATGATTCCTTTGTCTGGAGATAAAGAATGAGAAGAGCAACTTGGTTACTAATTACCTTCTCATCACTGAAAGGAGGAATGGCCCTGTGCTTGACACATTGTGCATGGACATGGCAAAATTAATGAACTTCTTTACCCTCAGCTATCCCAGGAGTGAGCTTTAAACGTCATTGTCTCCAGCATGGCTGAGCTTTGAATGTGGCCATTTGCATTCAGCAGGGCAGCACAGGGACAATGCGGGTGTTAAGAAATACTAAAATGCACCTCTGCTGTCAGGCTGTTTCACAGCAAGAGTGCTGTGCTGCTGAGCAGCAGTCATTTCCATCGCTTCTTTTTATTACTGTGTTTTACTCTATGCGGATCTGAGCATCAATTAAATAACTTTCAGATATATTGTTCAGATTCCTGATTTTTAACAGCTAGGGCTTCTCTTATGTAGAAAGAATATTCCTGATATGCAGCCACCTAATGCATGAAATGCTGATCCTGTTCAGTATTCTTCTTGTTGCTATTTGTTATTTAGTTCTAGGGATGAGATTCTGACATGTCCAGCCATGTGAGAAGGCTCGGTACTCACAGGAAATACAGAGCCCCTGTAGATGAACCAAGGTGTCAGATGTGTGTCTTTATAGTGGCTGTGTGCACCTTGTCTTTAAATGGTATTTAAATTTGGCTGATAAGTGCTGATAAGATCCTTTACATGAAAAGTCTTTATGAGATATTATCTATTACACATTTCATTTGAGGGTTTTTACAGAATGTTTCTCTATCATTTATGTCCCCTGACAGGCTATTATTATTTTAACAATTCAATAAACAGATACACTAGATGCTGTAGAATAAAGTAGTTTATCACTTAATCCTACACCTAGAGAAGCTTTTGGTTTGGAAGTGTCTGCAAAACTGATGACATTTATCAGCTCATACTCCAGATATCCCCACAAATTCTTGACATAATGGAAGATGATTACAGAGGTGGTAGAGGGGGAAATAGTAAAACCAGCGTGTTGCTCACCTAGGTGTGAAAATAGGAGTCACTTGCAGTGCTACATTTGGAAAATACAATTGGGACACTGAAACATAACTATCAGTGCAAGTGGAAACTGAAAGCTTGAGTACAGATGCTGATAATATTCAAGAAAGCATCCTAGGCTGTTTTCCTTATTTCAAAAGCTGAGGCAAAACTGATTTCATCAATGCAGTCAATGTAGTGAGTATCCTATAAGAAGTTTAATTTTTAAGACTGCCCTGGCAGCAGAGAAGTGGCCAACCCTTAATAACAACATTGGTTTCTTTTCCCTTTGGTTTGGTTTGTTTTCAGCAAGGGTCTGGCCAGTCGCAGGGGTCACATCTTCTTGTGGGTCTAATTCAGAGTTTCTGGGCACTATGTCTGAAGAACATCATTTAGATGTCTCATGAGCACATGAGCTCATGAACCTAATATTGCCAATAAAAAAATATATATATGTCGTCGTAATCTGAGCTTTTTTCTTTCTTTCTTTCAAAAACAGCTTCCTTGCAGGCGTATTTCACTGCCTACTTTTTGTTACTTTCAGCCTTTTCAGATCTTCTCTAGTTAGCTTTGCTGACTCACTTTTTTTCATCCAGCTTCCCTGTTTTAACCTCACACCCAAAGTTCTGCTCCTATCCATGCTGTGGCAAGGAGCGAGCTCCACCTTCTCCACAGCATTCAGAGATTTTCTTCATGGCTCTCCGCGTGAAGTCGACCTTCCCCCTCTCTTTCTTGAGAGCAGTGTACTCGTAGGCTTTCAGCTTGCTGTAATAGTCTGAGAACTTGTTGTAGAGGATGGAGATGGGCATGCCGTTTAGGATTATCCCAAAAGCAATGCACAGGAACGCAAACAGGCGGCCAAGGTGAGTTTCTGGACACATGTCTCCGTATCCCACAGTGGAGATGCTGACCTACGGGCAAACCAGCATTCAGCTTATTAGCAGGGAGGAGGCATACAGGCACTTATCTCCTCAGCATTTCTCTAGCTATGCGTAGCGAGCAGGGGCAATTCTGAAGTTGATGAGAACAGATGTCCTCTATGCCTAAATCTGGCATGTTTATAGAAACCAGTATTTTGGGACTAACTGCGTAGCTTTTATTTTGAGTATTAATTTTGATTATCATATATATACATGTATTATGTACAATGAAAAACACGTGAAAAGCTATTTGTGAGATGTATTTCTGTAATGTTAGCACTACTGGAAGAAGTGACCCAGGAGAATGAAGCGTATATGTATAATGATACAGTTGACTGAATCTTTGGATGATACAGATATGAGGAGCTGTGGAAAAAAGTAAAGATCTTATTCAGTTGCCTAGAAGGCAGTGCACGCTTACAATATGTATATATTTATATAATATATTTTAATATACATTATAAATTGTTTAATCTGCATCATCCTCTTTATGTCAGAGGTTAAACAAGTGTAGTCTATGCGTACCTTCAGTAGGGAATGTCCCTGTTTGTTTCAGCTGACGGGTATACAAAAAGCTTCTCCCGAATTCACCCCTTTGAAGAAGTTTTGGGAGCTGTTGATTATTTATTTATTTATTTATTGGAGAGTGGTGGCATTTAATATATCTGCTTTATGCGAGTCTACGAATTTTCCTTTCACGTACACTTCATAGAGGTTTTTTGTATTTTTTTCTAAGCCTTCAAGATTTTCTCTTTTTAGATTACATACGTATGAAGAAGCTTTGATATGTATGGGCCCAGTACTGTATCAAGTACTGAAGTAAAATTTGTAAACTCTGTAAAATTTTCTGTTCAGAATTCCTGGACGTTTGTTTGCAAGGACGTTACATAAAGAAAGATGTACTATGAAGCAGCCAATATGAAATAACTCCTAAGTTTTATTCTTCCACTCTAAACATCTTGAATTTTTATAGTGTTTACATTTAGTAAAAATAACTTGTTTTTCTTTGTCAGGTAAAACTTGCAGGCTTCTGCAATGTGGCACTTCCTTGTATTATTCCTATTCAAGAGGTGTTTTTCAGCCAATGAGCTTTATTTAATCTTCTTCACAGTATCTAAAGAGAATGTATGTATCTGCAAAATAGTAATATAAAACTTCTGTAGAAATATACCTCTGGAAATAGGACTTTCACTATAATGCCCTTGTGGCTTTAACTCTGAATATGAGTCTTTAGAAGATCATGGAGTGCAGCCTTCCATCTTCTAACATGCTAAATAAAATGTTATTTCAAATGAAGTAAGCATTAGGGTACATGAGACAGCACTGGATAAGCGTATTTGTAGGATGCACCTTGTGCTTCCTGCAGAATAAAAAGGATTAGTCATTTGGTTTAATGGAAATTAAGTCACTGGATTTGAATGATAATACAGGATAAATATCTCCAAAAATAAATACTGAGATGAAGGCAAGATGTTTATCTCTAGCAGCCAGGACAAAACCATTATCCCGTGATAAGGTTCTGTTCCACTGGCACAGTCTTCTAATCGCTGTGACAGTCTGGGAGAAATACTTGTTTTCTCCTGTGGATCAGACTGCAGACACTTGGATTTTGATGAAATTTAAGTGGTCTGGATACCTCAGCTTTTACTCTTAGTGAATGAATGGGCTCTAAAAAAAAGTTTTATGCCGTAGAATTTAAATGTGCAAACTACAGCATCTCTTTTGGAGGCACTTGCTTTGCTAAGTAGGAACTTCTTAAGTAGTCATTGTTGTATGGGTTTCAGAGCAGTACCTAAATAATCATTGTGCTACCAGCTTGCAGATATGATCTCTAATGCTTTTTGCATGTATTCTGCATGTTCAGAAAATCACTGCAAACTTATGGGAAACTTCCATATTTCATCAGCCACTGTTAAAACAGAACTGTTGGCCACAATCTCCCCAGATGCTACCTAGGAAAAATGTTCTCAGATAGGTTGGTTTTGCTGTCCTGTGTGCCCTGTGCTGAGCTGATCATCCAGGATGAGGAGGTCTCCTGACTCCTTTCAAGTTCTTTTGCCTGGGCTTCCTTCTCTGGGAAGCAATGGGGCTGAATTCAGCTCCACAGCCGAGGCCAGGGGTGCCCCAGAGCCGTGCCATAAATGTGGATTATGCAGGCCAGGATCAGTTGCCATGAGATGAAATGTAGAAACTGCAGATGGCAACGGACTAAAACAAGCCATAGAGCAATGGGAAGCCAAGACGCACCCAGCTCCCCTCTGACTTGATTCAGGCTGCTGTAGACATGCACAGCTGCTATGGCGTAACAGAGCTGTTGTTTTCCTCTTTTTTTTTTTTTTTTTTTGACACTACTGTGTCAAAATTTTTTCCCCTCTCCTCAGCACCCAGGATAAAACCAGCCCACTTTCCCTGCCAAAATATTGCTGTAAAGATAATTGAGAAACTGCCATATCTGAGCATGAAGATTGTCTGCTAAGCATTTACTCACAGCCTGTGGCTCCCTCTCTCAGCCTTCCTTGTTTGTTAGTCCTGATAAACCCACAGTTGTTTCTTTTGTATTTGCAGCTCATCTTGAAGAATATAACTATCATTTTAATTTTTCAGTACTCTGAGAAAATAGGGTTAAACTGTTGTAAGTAAATGCATGGCCATCCTTGATGGCAAGCACTTCTGAAGTGAGTTTGGGAAGCTGAATCATTCTGCCATAGTCAGGAAGCATTTAAGCAAGGGAGAGGGCATTAAGCTCTCACAGTTCTGTGTTCCTGGCTATAACTTCATGTGAACTTACCAGCCTGGAAAACATTGCCTTAAAAACATCTCTCCACATAACACAGTGTATTACAGGTCAGTGATAGTTCAGACCTCAAGGTGATGTGCTCAGATGCGCATCACCCCAGTGGCAGACTCTAAAAATGAGGTCATTCTGCCTTTCTTTCTGAGGCTTCTCAGCAGAAGCCACCCCATTTGTTTTGGGAGGGACTAAAAACACACTCTTTCCGGCAGAGGCTGCAAAAAATATCCAAGGTGACATTAACCAGGCATTAACCAGTCCTCACTACTGACTGATGTGGGATGCAGATAGATGATCTGGATGTAGAGGGCAATTTATCTCAGTTCCCTGAGACATTCTGCTTATTTTGTATTTATTTCTCTGGCACACATTAAATAACCACCAGTGTGTCTACATGTACAAACGTATCATGAAAATGGCACTTAAGGAGAAGAATGCAACAACTGCTCTCTGGTCCTAATGAATTTTAATGGCCAGACTTCTGGGATGGTTTGAACTTTTCAAGTGTGACTGTCCATAGTATCGTGAAAAACAAAAAACATGTCTTACCTGCTTGCATGGTGGATCACAGTATGTCTTCAAAAACAGCAAGAATGGAAGTCTCATGTCAACCTGCAATCAGCTAGACTGATATACACTGTTTGATTTGTTTGTTTTGGTAAAACTGACAACAGAATTTAGAGGAAAAATGCTTTTCTTTGTCATTTTGTCCACTTCTTTAAAAGGCAAGTACTGCCTGCATTTGGTCAGATGGGAATGTCAATGCCAACAGCCTGATTAAGTCTTGATTAAAGCTTACAACAGAGGTGAATGAGTGCATGCATGTGTGTGCGTGAGTGAGTACATATGTCCTGTAAGCCTAGAATTCAGAGCAGATGTTCACTGATCTGGGTCTTCTGTTTTAAAGACTGTCAACATCTCTATCATGGGAGGGGAGGGGAGGGAAAAGGAGGGGAGGGGAGGAGGGTGGTAGGGAGGAGGGAGGAGAGGGAAGAGAAAGAAAGGGGAAGATCTCTGGCTACCCAGCAGGGTGATTTGAGTTTACTTACGGCAGCCCACCACCAAGCATGGGGGATGCTGGTGAAGTTGGTACTGGAGACATCATGCTCCACTGTGTAGACCATGGCAGAGAAGGCGAAGATGCCCATGGCAATAAACAGCAAAAGGCAGCCCACCTGCTGGTAGCACTGGCGCAAGGTAAAGCCAAAGGCACGCAGCCCTGTGGAGTGGCGGGCCAGCTTGAGGATGCGAAAGATGCGCATGAGACGCATGATGCGAAGCACTTGTCCCACTTTGCCCACCCGTCCCACCTTCTCGATATCGTACTCATGTTGAGATCCCCGACCTCGGGGCTGGTCGTCATCAGTGAAGCATTCGAGCAGCAGCTGTAGGTAGAGGGGCAGGATGGCAATGAGGTCTACAGCATTGAGGGCGCTGCTGGCAAAACGACGCAGATCTGGGGTGGAGACCAACCGCAGCAAGTACTCCAGCGTGAAGAACACAATGCACAGGGTCTCAATGTGCTCCAGGACAGGCCGACTCTCTCCACTCTTCCTGTCTACCTGCTGCATCTCCTCCACCGTATTGAGTGCCAGAGCCACCACAGAGATGAGCACAAAGAAGCTGGAGGCCACTGCCATCACCTTGGCAGTGACAGAGGAGAAGGGC